>NW_026463052.1:0-67641 GCF_021730395.1 Mercenaria mercenaria | reverse complement strand
GATCTTATGAAATATATGGCCTCTAGAGAGGTCACAAGGTTTTTCTATTTTTAGACCTACTGACCTAGTTTTTGACCGCACATGACCCTGTTTCAAACTTGACCTAGATATCATCAGGATGAACATTCAGACCAATTTTCATACAGATCCCATGAAAAATATGGCCTTTAGAGAGGTCACAAGGTTTTTCTATTATTTGACCTACTGACCTAGTTTTTGAGGGCACGTGACCCACTTTCGAACTTGACCTATATATTATCAAGAGGAACATTCAGACTAACTTTCATACAGATCCCATGAAAAATGTGGCCTCTAGAGAGGTCACAAGGTTTTTCTATTATTTGACCTACTGATCTAGTTTTTGATGGCACCTGACCCACTTTCGAACCTGACCTAGATATCATCAAGATGAACATTCTGACCAACTTTCATGAAGACCTCCTGAAATATATGACCTCTACAGAGGTCACAAGGTTTTTCTATTTTTAGACCTACTGACCTAGTTTTTGACCCCACATGACCCAGTTTCGAACCTGACCTAGATATCATCAAGATGAACTTTCAGACCAACTTTCATACAGATCCAATGAAAAATATGGCCTTTAGAGAGGTCACAACGTTTTTCTATTATTTGACCTACTGACCTAGTTTTTGAAGGCACGTGACCCAGTTTCAAACTTGATCTAGACATCATCAAGATGAACGTTCTGACCAATTTTCATGAAGACCTTGTGAAATATATGGCCTCTAGAGAGGTCACGTTTTTTTATTTTTAGACCTACTGACCTAGTTTTTGATGGCACGTGACCCAGTTTTGAACTTGACCTAGATATCATCAAGTTGAACATTCTGACCAATTTTCATGAAGATCTTATGAAATATATGGCCTCTAGAGAGGTCACAAGGTTTTTCTATTTTTAGACTTACTGACCTAGTTTTTGAAGGCACGTGACCCAGTTTTGAACTTGACCTAGATATCATCAAGATGAACATTCTGACCAACTTTCATAAAGATCCCAAGAAAAATGTGACCTCTAGAGTGGTCACAAGCAAAAGTTTACGGACGCACGCACGCACGGACGGACGACGGACACCGCAAGATCACAAAAGCTCACCTTGTCACTTTGTGACAGGTGAGCTAAAAAGTTACAATATAAGTTATTTATAGTAACAACTAAGGGAAGATAATCTTAAAAAAAAAAAAACAAAAAAAAAAAAAAAATCCAAAAAAAAAATTGTAAGTCCACAAAAATCTTTACCAGGTAGAGATTGGTCAAAATACACCTCATAATTGGATGTAGCATGCATGTTGTACTACAGAAAAGTGGTCTCGATTTTTCCCTACGACTAGTAATGAAAAAGTTACAATATAAGCTATTTATAGTAACAACAAAGGGAAGTAATTCTAAAGAAGGGAACTGCGCATGACACTTTGTCTCATGATGGTGTATAATTGTGCCAAGTTACATCAAAATCCCTCCATGCATGAAGAAGAAATGCTTCGGACAAAGTCATTCTTGTATCTGACCTTTGGCCTCTAAGTGTGACCTTGACCTTTGACCTAGGGACCTGGTTCTTGCGTATGACACTCCGCCTCGTAGTGGTGAACATTTGTGCAAAGTTATATCAAAATCCCTCTATGCATGAAGAAGAAATGCTCCGGACAAGGTTTTTATTCTTGTATCCTTTGACCTCTAAGTGTGACCTTGACCTTAGACCAAGGGACCTGGTTCTTGCGCATGACACTCAGCCTCGTGGTGGTGAACATTTGTGCCAATTTATATCAAAATCCCTCCATGCATGAAGAAGATATGCTCCGGACAAAGTTTTCTTTCTTGTATCCTTTGACCTCTAAGTGTGACCTTGACCTTAGACCTAGGGACCTGGTTCTTGCGCAGGACACTCCGCCTCATGATGATGAACAATTGTGCCAACTTTCATCAAAATCCCTCCATGCATGAAGAAGATATGCTCCGGACAAAGTCATTCTTGAATTTGACCTTTGACCTCTAAGTGTGACCTTGACCTTAGACCTAGGGACCTGGTTTTTGCGCACGACACTCCGTCTCATGATGGTGAACAACTGTGCCAAGTTTCATCAAAATCCCTTCATGCACGTAGAAGATATGCTCCGGACAAAGTCTGTGGGCGCCGCCCACCCGCCCACCAGGGGCATTCCCATAATACGTCCCATTCTTCAAACGGGCGTATAATAGGGTTAATTATCTGTAACAAGATTTTTAAGTTTCTGCAATATGAAGAAAAAGTGACCATTCCCTCTGGTGACAGCGGGTCCTTCTTTTTCTTTTTAAAAATCAAAATAATTTTGACAACCTGTTTCAGACAAGAAGATTTTTAAGCTATTTTCTTTGTTTTTGGATTACCATCATTTTCAACAATATTTCATTAATGCAATTGCAGGCAGTTAACCTTGCCTGTGTTTCTGGATTCTGTACCAGTTCTAACCTGTTAACTGCATGTAACTGACAACCTCTCCACGTGAATCAAGAATGGAGAGGCACAATGATTTTTATCAAATCATCACAGGTGACATACATCTTGCCTGAAAATCAAACTCCTGACCCTGTGATCCATAGAACTGCGCTCTCCAGGCAGGTTAAGAAGTTTTTCTTGAATGTTGCCAATGCAACAAAAGTTCTGCATGGAATAGATTTCTTTGAACAGCTTTGAAACCGGTCCAACCAAGGAATATTCCTGCAGATTGTTTGGTTGTGCTGAAGTTGAAATTTGAAGAAAGTGTGGACAGATGATGTATGGCGAATGGTAAGTGGTCACAACAGCTCACATCAAGCATTTTGTGCTCAAATGAACTAAAACCTGACCAATGTGGAAGCCCGACTTTGGTCCAAAAGATCAACCTAAACAATCTAGGTGAGGGATCACTAGCAAACACTTCAAGTAAAATGTTTTACTTCAAAGCCTTGCACTTGTAGAGAATATTTCTTTTAAGTCTTTGTTATAATTCCTGGTAAAATATTGACCACTGTAGCAACCCCAAAGTAATCAAAGTAAAATCATTGAACAAACCTGAGCGAAGCTCACTGAAAGATGCTTTATATAAGTTTAGTAAAGATCCATCAAGTAGTGCATGGTAAGTTGTTTAGAAGTTTTTCTTTCTTGCTTTTGATGCCACTAAATTAAGTCAACCATTTTTACAAAATTACAAGGTATGTGAAAGGATGCTTCTAACCAAGTTTGATAAGTTTTCATCAAGTGAGAAGTTATTTATTATACAACTTACTGTAAATAGTAACAAACTTGCATACAACAAAGTCTTGTTACCCAGAACAATATAGAGAAGCAGGCACAATAGTGGTTATTGGACTGCCACCTGGATTATAAAGTGCCATCATTTTACCATGAGGACACATCACAAAAAAAAATTATTCATTTTAATATTTATACAATTGACAGATTCAAAAAACCAAGCAATTGTTATTGTTTTTAGGGATATACAATAAATTAAATGGCAATGACCTTCTTTATATGGTTTCTAGAACTCTTAATCCTATACTGGCACTTGGGCTGTTCACTTATATAAATATAGCTCTAGTCCTATAAATAACCACTTCAGGCCTGCCACTGCTGTATTGCAAGTGTATAGTCAACTGAATCATTAGTGCATGGATTGGTTCATTCTCACATTGACTTCTGCAACAGTTTATTCATACATGCCATATTTTCCGACGGTCAATAAGGGAGTTTTGCCTCAGCAGGGCTTTTTTTAAGGGAGATTTGGGTAAAAATAAGGGAGACTTTTATTCGCTCACTTTTTACGCGCTAAATACCCATTTTCATGAAAATATCATCAAGTTTTTTTTACATTGAATTGATGAGTAGAGCCAACAGTTGTGTACAAAATGCATGATTATTACTTATAGCACTTAACTTAATCCAAGGAAATTCAGAATTCCATGAAAGATTGAACCAGGAACTTTGTTTTTGCTTTATGTGTTGATGCTTCTGCATCTGGGGAGAGTGATCTTTTTGACATGTTTAGGCATACAATACTCAAAAGATTGCGGAGATATCATGTCAAAACAGTCTTTTAAGGGCAGTCATTTCTTTACATGTATTTAACCTGGAAATTGTTCTCCTGTTAATTATTGCAACATGACAATATCACAATGGAATGGCAGTCAATTATTCGGGCAATATGAATTGCAATTTATTTCATAAAATTCACTTATCCGAATTCATGTTTGTCCGAAATTCTGTGTAGTGTAACATTAACTCGCCAATTTTGTTAAGTTGTTGTCGATTTTTTACATGTTGTGCAAGTATTTAAATTGAGAAACATAAACTCGGTGTTAGCACTAACCTGTCTCATCCTCTGATGGCTCGATAAATACGGGAAAAGAGTGTTTCCCGATAAATATTAGGTCAGCGAAAACGAAAGTACACATTGGCAGGTGGCGGTAAAATGACGTAATATAAAGACTGGTTTACATATTGTTTTGAAAAATTACGGATCAGTGGCTTTGATGTTATTGAATCAGTCTAAAATCTCGCATGTTTACAATTGCCTACGGGTAAGATTAAATGGTTAATTGTTTGCAGATGGTGACAGTAGGTGGTAAGATAATTAATGCCTCAGGCGTGTAAATTATGTTTGAAGTGTATTTCCGGGCTACTCGATATTGAATTTCAAGTATTTTCTAAAGGTCTACATTGGGTCCGAGATACGATTTTTCGACAGAGGACTTTTTTTCTGAATTTATTTTTTTACGGGAGGTTTTCATGTCCCGGCGGGAGACCGGGAGATATACTGAAAATACGGGAGAAAAAGCCTCCCGGCGGGAGATATGGCATGTATGTTTATTTACAGAAATTCCAGCCTACCAAATCAATAAACTACAGCGAGTCCAAAATCATGCCGCTAAAATAGTCAAGAATGTTTCCTATGAAAAACCAAGTACCGAACTTCTGAAAGAATTACACTGGCTTCCAGTTAAGGCTAGAGTCATGTTCAAAGTTTTAGTAATAGTCTTCCGTGTCATCAATGGTACAGCTCCAGTATATCTGAGGGAAATGTTTGTACCTACTCGACAACGATACAGACTTCGCTCACAAAGTGACACTAACTTTAACATCCCTAGACGGCGAACAAAACTAGCAGACAGATCTATGGCAGTCGTTGGTCCCAAATGGTGGAACGATCTGCCTAGCTATCTGAAAAACATTCAGTCTGAAGCCAGCTTTAGATCAAAACTGAAAACACATTTATTTAGGCAGTTTTATGAACAATGAGTGTAGTCTTGTTAAAATACAAAATATTCAGAAGTGGTGTAAAATAGTATTTATATATGTCCAAATCTTTAAATCTAAGTTCTAGAATCCTGTTCATATTTTGTATGTATATATGTTAAATGTGTGTTATGTAATTGTAAAGCGCAATAGAATATTTTATAATTTTTGCCCTATATAAATGCCATGTATTTGTATTTGTATTTGTATAGGAATATACTGACAATGGATGCCATAACATCTACCTTTATACAACATGATGCTTCTGTGATATACAAAAGAATATTTGGTTATATCTGTATTTTATTGATAATAACCAACTTTCCTTACTATTTAGATAAAAATTTCATTTCTTGTGAAGTTTAAACCAAACCTACTCACTGTTTGTGCCTGTGGTAACAGAACACAGTGACAATGACTGCAAGCAGAAGGATGACAACACCAGTCACTGGTAGAACAACCAGCAGTATCGAGTCCTTGGTCTCTGTGGAAACAGGCTTCATCTTCTTTGTGTCCAGTTTATCAATCAGATCAGAATGAGGAGGAAACTTCTTTCCTTTAACTATCAATAACAAATATACAAGTTTTAACACTTACTTGGGCAAGTATCAACTTACTTATGTAGTACTACTTCAGATAATGAAATACTGCTATATATTCTAACTACTACTTTAGCTCAAGATTAAAGTAAGTTTCAGAGACATTCTCTTAACTCCATGTTCTAAGTTCAGGTATAAATCTAAAATGAAACTAATGTTTTCTATGGTCTCAAATCACTGGTGATGTTTAGCACAGATCTTACAATACATAAACAAATATTCCCATATCTTTACTTATGCGGGTCACCTTCTTTTACAATTAAAACTACATATATAGTCCTTTCTAGTGCTCTAGACAAGGTCACATGATTAATTACAATTAAAGGTTATTAGCATTTTACTGAAAAATATGCATTCTAGCCAACAACTCACATTAATCTGTGCAGAAACCCTCAAAAGCAAACATGCAAGTGCAGGATTCAGCAAGTGACATCATAACAACGTGACAGCCTACACAGTTTATGACCATAAAGATATACCAACTTTGCAAATGTTCTTAAAATTTATGCCATGTCAGTTGATAGATGAAATATGAAAAAACTGTGGTCGATACCAAGATCTATCAACCTGGGAAAAAAGATATGAACATCTGGCAACGTCCTCAGTCAACATCATTTTCCAAGCCAGGGTTCATGCATCAAGCTCATTAAAAAGCATTGATTGTACAACAAATTATTCAAATACTTATTCAAGAAATAACTATACTTTATCTAGGGAACAAATGATAGTGAGCATGGCAGTAGTGCCCTCACTTACTGCCACTGTACAGTTACTTGTTATTTTCAGGCCCTATTTTTTCTAAGGGCCATATCTCTGGTCTTACTAGATAAATTCCCAAATAGTCCTATGTGTGCAAATTCACACTATTTAATATTCCTTAAAGTTTTGTGACTCTAGGTCAAAAATATCTTAAGATATGTGCGACACAAACTTTTAGAACTTTTTTGCATCACAGGCTAAAACTTTTATTCTGACCGAGACATAACCCCAAGGTGCACAATTTCACATGCTGAAAACTATTTTGTATATTGCTTCCTGACTCTAGGTCAATACTTTACACAAATGTTTTGGCCCTTCATGTATATTTATGACTAGGTCAAGGGCCTTATGTATGATCTTATGAAGTGAAATCCAAAAGAAAACCCCTGAGAATATCTTCATGCTGAATAATAATACCATAGTCAAATGCAAATATGGACAGATGATCAGACTGATGTACATCCAGACAAAGGCAAATCTAAGTGCACACCCTAACTACAAACAAGAGCTCGTCGAACACGAAATTCCCCTTTGATGCATTCAGTAATTGCACAAGGAACAGAAAAGCTATGCTCACTGTTAACAAAACAAAAATTTTACTGTTCTGGCTCAATGTGACCTTGACCTTTGACCTACTGACTTCAAAATCATCTGCTGGTCATAATCAATATGTCTATTAAGTTTCATGATCATAGGCCCAAGCATTCTCAAGGTATCGTCCGGAAAGGGTTTAACTGTTTCGGGTCAATGTGACCTTGACCTTTGGCCTACTGACCTCAAAACCAATAGGAACTAGAAAATGCTTTTGTAAAAAAGCGCATGTCTCCCCCACTGCAAAGACCTATAGGCAAGAAGTCAATAGGGGTCAGGAGCGAAAGTCAAAGAGACACTGATGGTTGACTGCAATAGGGATCATCTACTTGGCATGTCCAGTCATCCCGTTAAATTTCAACACTCTTGGCCTAGTGGTTCTCAAGTCACTGTTCAGGCTCCTGTGACCTTGACCTTTGATCAAGTGACCTCAAAATAAATAGGGGTCATCTACTCTGCATGTCCAATCATCCTATTAAGTTTCAACATTGTAGGTCAAGTGGTTCTCAAGTTATTTCCAAAAAATGATTTTACATGAACAGGCCACTGTGACCTTGACCTTTAATAGACTGACCCCAAAATCAATAGGGGTCATCTACTCTGCATGTTCAATCATCCTATGAAGTTTCAACATTCTGGGTCAAGTGCTTCTCAAGTTATTGATCGGAACTGGTTATCAATGTTCAGGCCCCTGTGACCTTGACCTTCAACGGAGTGACCCCAAAAACAATAGGGGTCATTTACTCTGCATGAACAATCATCCTATGAAGTTTCAACATTCTGGGTCGAGAGGTTCTCAAGTTATTGATTGGAAATGGTTTTCAATGTTCAGGCCCCTGTGGCCTTGACCTTTAACAGAGTGACCCTAAAATCGTTAGGGGTCATCTACTCTGCATGACCAATCATCCTATGAAGTTTCATCATTCTGGGTCAAGTGGTTCTCAAGTTACTGACCGGAAATGGTTCTCAATGTTCAGGCCCCTGTGACCTTGACCTTTCACAGAGTGACCCCAAAATCGTTAGGGGTCATCTACTCTGCATGACTAATCATCCTATTAAGTTTCAACATTCTGGGTCAAGCGGTTCTCAAGTTACTGACCGGAAATGGTTTTCAATGTTCAGGCCCCTGTGACCTTGACCTTTAATGGGGTGACTCTAAAATCGATAGGGGTCATCTACTTTGCATGTACAATCATCCTATGAAGTTTCAACATTCAGGGTCAAGTGGTTCTCTAGTTATTGATCGGAAATGGTTTTCAATGTTCAGGACCCTGTGACCTTGACCTTTGACGGAGTGACCCCAAAACAATAAGGGTCATCTACTCTTCATGACCAATCATCCTATGAAGTTTGAACATTCTGGGTCAAGTGGTTCTCCAGTTATTGATCGGAAATGGTTTTCAATGTTCAGGCCCCTGTGACCTTGACCTTTGACGGAGTGACCCCAAAATCAATAGGGGTCATCTACTCTGCATGATCAATCATCCTATGAAGTTTGAACATTCTGGGTCAAGTGGTTCTCCAGTTATTGATCGGAAATGGTTTTCAATGTTCAGGCCCCTGTGACCTTGACCTTTGATGGAGTGATCCCAAAATCAATAGGGGTCATCTACTCTTCATGACCAATCATCCTATGAAGTTTCAACATTCTGGGTCAAGTGGTTCTCTAGTTATTGATCGGAAATGGTTTTCAATGTTCAGGACCCTGTGACCTTGACCTTTGACGGAGTGATCCCAAGATCAATAGGGGTCTTCTACTCTTCATGACCAATCATCCTATGAAGTTTCAACATTCTGGGTCAAGTGGTTCTCTAGTTATTGATCGGAAATGGTTTTCAATGTTCAGGCCCCTGTGACCTTGACCTTTGACGGACTGACCCCAAAAACAATACGGGTCGTCTACTCCAGCAGCCCTACAACCCTATGAAGTTTGAAGGTTCTAGGTCAAATGGTTCTCCAGTTATTGCTCGGAAATGAAGTGTGACGTACGGACGGACGGATGGAAGGACGGACGGACGGACAGGGCAAAAACAATATGTCTCCTAGGGGAGACATAATTATCTGCTGGTCATGACCAACCTCCCTATCAAGTTTAATGATCTTAGGCCCAAGCATTCTTCAGTTATTGTCCGGAAACTGTTTGAATGTTCAGGGTCACTGTGACCTTGACCTTTGATATACAGATCTCAAAATCAGTAGGGTCATCTGCTGGTGAAATCCAACCTCCCTATCAACTTTCGTGATCCTAGGCCCAAGCGTTCTTGAGTTATTATCTGGAAACGGATTGGTCTACATATCGACCGACCAACCGACATCTGCAAAACAATAGACACCTTCTTCGAAGGGGGCATAATTATGCTTGTGAGCGTAACAAGGACAGCATATAAAACCTATACCTGTGCAGGATACATTTTCTTCACTGCCTGGACACAGGCATGTGCACTGACCCTCAGGTTTGACAAGACACAAATGTGTACATCCGCCATTTTCTACTGAGCATGCTGTCTGTGAAACTACAAACATAGAGGACTTGTCTAAGCATAAGGTGTCATTTATAACAGATCAATGTTTCCTATTAATTAATATAACCAAGGTGACATCAGGATCTTAGGTTATAGCACAGAGTTTAGAGACCAGCCTCAGTGTTATACACTGTCATTGGTCCATTTAAAATTTTGCTCAGAAAAAAAAGCCAGTAAGGTGTTATGAGTTTTGGGAATTGCATCTAAATAAGTACATCTTTTATCCTTCCCTAAGGTGGTATCTTAATGGAAGAAACTGTTGTAATACTGGTATGGAATACAGGAACACTGGTAGCATTTATTGACCACCTTATGTAACTGAAATATTGGTACAGAATACTTTTTTCATCAAGTTTTGACTTTCGCCCAGCAAAATTTAGTGTCGAACTATAGGTTTCCATAACTTCGTAACTATATATGCTCATTAGAAATTCATGTCAGTTTATCAGAAGCAATGTAAATCTTAGATGTATGATGTAAATTAAACAAACACCTAAAGGAGCATTAACCTACCCTGGAGAGGTTTCTGTATGTGATCCATCCCAAACACACTTCCCATGTCCAAATGTATATCCATCACTGCTGTAACATCAGACTCCTGCATGTAATGTACATACTGAGTGTTCCAGTCCGTAAAATATATAGTACTGTCTGTAACTACCAGGCCAACAGGATGAGTATTCCTGCAAACACATTTATACCATCAGTTTTTTTTCCCATTTATCAATTCACAAAGATGTGTCTTCATGTCTTGTTAAATACGTCAATCACCAAACAAAAGCTCAATCTGAAAAACTTTAGACTCTTAGTAGATGTTCAAAAATGTGATTTTTCTATACTAAGACAGAAATAATTCATAGATTTTGAGGAAATTTGTGGACAATCATTTTATGATTTTCTTTGAACACACTTTTATGAATTATCATCAGAATAAAAGTTTGTTGAGCTTTTTAATAACATTCTTGCATAAAAACTACTTTTTTCACTGGATCCGCCCATGTATAAATGGGAGAATAATCGTGTGCAAACAAGGCAATTCACGTGCTGTTAATACATGATTTTTATTTTTGAAATGCTTTGCCAGGGACATATGTATGTATTTCTGCACAGACTGATATTTGGCATCTGCATCTTGTTTCTTCCATAATAACCTCTTCTTGTAGCATTATAGATACAATGTAATCCATAGTATGTTTAGCTGTATCAGTTTCCAACACCAAACGTTCTGCCCCCATCAATGTATGTACTAGCTTCTCTTAGAGTTTACTCCCTTTACAAAGCATCTGTTCAGTTATTTTAAATAACTGTAAATAAATAAGTATCGTGTGTACCTTGTGCTATTGCCCGTTTTTAGGTATTAATGATTTTTGTTAGTATCAGTCGGTTTATTTTTACCTGATTTTTTGCAGAATTCATATAATAAACCTCAAAAGCTAGTCACTAGCTTCGTACTCATCCGTACTCTGTGTTCGTACTCAAAATAATTCGAATGTAAAGTTGTTATTCTTAAAATTGTGTTCCTGTTAATCAAATTCTTAAGTTATATGCAAAATTATGTGTACTGTAACGTTTGTAATAACTAAAAATAAAAATAAGATGCTCAAAAACCTTCAAATCACGCTTTTAGTAGTGTTGTTGTTATGTGTGCCCCGGTTATGGATATTTAAAACATGTTTACCGTTTCCAAGAACTATCGAATGGTAACTAAAAATGTACCGGAATCGTAAAGTCATCACATATGAAAACAATGCATTTAGTCGTCGTGTAATGTTTTTTTTTATGCAAGAATAGCGACAATACACGTTTGTTTTGTGTATTAACGCATGCAGAAGCCTTTGGGATATGATTGTGACCTCGACCTTCGGTCTCGGTCACAAACAATCCCGTGGGCTTCTGCAGACGTTAATACACAAAAAAACATGTATTATCCCTACAATAACACAATTCAGGTCATCTTGTGATCTTCTACAAGCCAGCTTGAAATATTCTCTCAGAGAATTCTACAACCTGAACAGTATTTTTATTCCACAGTGGCAAGTTGTTCTAAACTAAGACTAACCTTGTGTTTTGTATATGATTACTAAGTAAGGTTAAACATGATTAAATTTTCTGCCAAATACAATATATTTTTGCTTAAAATACTGGTTGTCTCCCTTTGCAGTGATGGGTAAACACCAAATCTGTAATATTAACCAATATCCTTTTCAAAACTTACCGAGAATGATTAAGCTGTATCTTTTCCCAAATGACAGCATCATCCCTCAGGTTTACAAAACTTATCACATCTAGTTTTGAATCCGTCCAATACAAAGTTTTCCTGTTCTCTGACCCTGTTTCCATGGTAAGTGGTGTTGCTATGACAACCATATTTGGATGACCTCCGTGAACATGAATGAATGTATCACAATGGGTACCATCCATATAACAGCGAAGGATCTGCGGCTCATTTCCCCAGTCACAAATATATAGGTACCTACAAATTAAAACTAATGATCGTTAACTTGGAACCAACTTTACCAAAAAGTTGTGTTATTCCAAAAAATAAAAATCCTCTCATGTTTGATGGCCACTTGAAAAACAAAACTTTTATGTCACTATCTGATGCACTTGTCACATTCTCTGCCAGTGTGTAGTGAAAACTAGTCTTAAATAAGTGCAAAAATGTCAAAATCACATTATCTAATTATGATCTGAAGAACACTTAAAATTAATGTCAATTATATGAAACTCATTGCAGTGGCTTATAAGATATGATGCGGACACAAATTTGATCTATTTGATCTTTGACCTCTAAGTGTGACCTTGACCTTAAACCTAGTGACCTGTGTTGTACACTTTCCACATCATCTTGATGAGGTTAACAATTGACTACAAATTCTACAAAAATCCTTTCTGTGGTTAAGAAAGATATGAAGCAGACACAAATAATTGAGCTATTTGATCTTGACCTCCAAGTGTGACATCGGCCTTGAACTTAGTGACATGACTCCAATATAGCCCCCTAGCAAACTAGCAATTTTGCTTTCACTTGCCATGGAAACAAAACAGCTGCAATATTTGATCAGACTGTCGAACTTCGTTAATTCAAACTCCATGGGACCAGCAAAATTCGTTCGAGTAGTCGGTTGTTCGAGCCATCGAACAAAACTCATTATCCCTCTAGAACCCGATGTAGCATATCTACTACATACAATTTTAAATAATGACAATTTGATAAAAAAAAATATACAAATTACAACCCATATTGTGTTTCTTCTAAAGAACTATCCTTTGCAAATATGTTATAACTATCCTTTACACTTAGTAGTGGAATTGCGCGGTTACGTCCCTTTGTTATATATCTGCCATTTGTAGTACTAACAAGAGGGCCATTACAGCCCTATATCGCTCACTGAGTTCAGTTGCTTGCTTGAAAGAATTTTTTGCTAAAGCTTAAAAAACAAAAAAGTAGGTCAGTAGGTCATATTCATGGCCACTGAAAGTCAGTTTTAAGATTGGTGTGCAAAACTGTACATGTCATCCAAATTTCAAGGCTGTATCTTAAAAAGCAAGAAAGTAGGTCAAGGTCACAGTCGGGTGACCCTTATCACTTGGGGTCATCCGGTAAATATAATTAAACAGTCCAGGAAATATGATCTGATAATTTTTGAAGTATTTTTCCTATATTACTCATATATCAAGTGACCTCTGGGGTGGGGCCTCTTTTCACCCCAGGGGCATAATTCGAACAATCTTGTTAGAGAGATCAACTAGGCAATGAAACATACAAAATATCAAAGGCATAGGCCTTGAACTTTCAAACAAGAAGATTTTTAAAGTTTTTCCTATGTAAAACTTGGGACCCCCAGGGCAGGGCCTCTTGCACCCCAGGGGCATAATCTGAACAATTTTGGTAGTAGACCACTAGGCAATGAAACATACCAAATATCACAAGCGTAGGCCTTGCAGTCATAGGCAAGAAGAAGTTTTTCCTATGTAAGTCCATGTAAAACTTGGGACCCCCTGGGTGGGGCCTCTTTTCAACTTGGGGGCATAAATTGAATAATCTTGGTAGAGGACCGCTAGACAATGCAACATACCAAATATCAAATGCCTATGCCTTGCAATTTCAGATAAGAAGATTTTTAAAGTTTTTTTTCCTATATATGTCTATGTAAAACTTGGGACCCCTGTGGCAGGGCCTCTTTTCACCCCAGGGTAATAATTTGAACAGTCTTGGTAGAGAAACACAAGGCAATGCTACATACCAAATATCAAAAGCCAAGGTCTTGTGGTTTCAGACAAGAAGATTTTAAAAGTTTTTCCCTTTACAAGTCTATATAAACCATGTGACCCCCTGGGCGGGGCCATATTTCACCCTAGGGGAATCATTTGAAAAATCTTGGTAGAGGCCCACTATATGATGCTACATACCAAATATCAAAGCCCTAGGCCCTTTTGTTTTTGAAAAGAAGATTTTCAAAATTATTCCCTATATAAGTCTATAGAAAAAATGTGACCCTCAGGGCGGGGCCATATTACATCCTAGGGGGATAATTTGAACAATCTTGGTTGAGGCCCACTAGATGATACTACATATTAAATATCAAAGCCCTAGGTCTTATGGTTTTGGACAGGAAGATTTTTCAAAGTTTTTCCCTACATAAGTACATAATTCTATAAAAAGCATGCGACCCCCGGGGTTGGGCCATATTTGACCCTAGGGGGATAATTTGAACAATCTTCGTAGAGGCCCACTAGATGATGCTACATACCAAATATCAAAGCCCTAGGCCTTGTGGTTTTGGACAAGAAGATGTTTGAAGTTTTTCCTTTCGGTTGCCATGGCAACCACAGTTCTGTTCAATTCTTTGAACAATTTTTAAAGAAGACCACCCAAGGATCATCCCTGTGAAGTTTCAACAAATTTGGCTTGGTGGTTAAGGAGGAGATGTTGTTTAAAGGAAAGTGAGGATGGACGGACGGACGGACAGATGACGGACGGACGCCAGACAGTGAGTGATCACAATAGCTCACCCTGAGCCTTTGCGGGTGAGCTAAAAAAGGTCTAGAAAGGTCAACTGATTTTCAAGTATAAACACAGAGTTTATACAGGTAAATTTTATGTTATTGTCATTTTCGTAAAATTTAAGACTGTATCTGTACATCAGTTAATAATTTTCAATATAGGAATTTACAAGAATGGCAGAAATTGCATCAGAATTCCACTGTAGCAGATCTGCTACACTGGGCTCTAATGTTTGCTGTCATTTTTGTACCCAGATTTTGTTTTCATCGGAAGTTTGAATTATCTGAACACAAATTTTGTTAAACCTTGAAACTTATTCTATGAATTACGCTTTGTCATGTTTAACTCTAATTTTGACTTCTTTGCACTATAGTTTTCTGAATTTATGCATATTTTTAATCTATTTTTTTATACATTTCAGGGATGTCAGATAATGGCTCAAAGGCTGAAAAGAGACAAACAGATCCATGATTTCGCTGAATACTTTGATGGCAATAGCAGTGATATAGAAGATCTATCTGACAGTGATGATGATATGACAAAAGTTCTGAAAAATGTAACTAGTGTCAATAGTGATACTGATAGTGACGATGAACCATTAGTAAACTTGAAACGTAAACGACCAAGCGGCAGTCAGACAGCTAATTCTGGTGATGATAAAGCTAGTTCAGATGAAGGTGATGATATTCCTTTGGCCCAGTTAGTCAGTAACATCACTGACACACCTGTTCATTGTTCTGTGTGGACATCATGCGAATATCGGGTTCTAATAGTTCTTTTACCGGTGATACAGAGGCCATCCCAGAAAACTTACACATGCCTTATGCCTATCTAAAAAATTTCATAACTGATGAAATGTTTGATGTTGTTTCTACTGAAACAAGTATGTACAGCATGCAGAAAGATGGAATAAGTTTAAATTCCACCGCAAAAGAGATCCAGATTTTAATTGGCATTTACCTTCGAATGGGAATTACCAAGGTACACAAGCTGCGAGCTTATTGGGAAAGTTCAATTCGTTACGGCCCTGTTGCCGACATCATGTCTCGAAACAGATTCTTGAACCTTATTCGGTTGTTGTATTTCTCAAACAATCTTGATCATGTTGACACTGGCACTCCAGAAAAAATATGGAAATTGCAACCATGGCTTAATTCACTGAGAGAAAGATTCCTAAGCATGACTCCTGAGGAATCTAATTCAATAGATGAAATTATGGTGCCATTTAAAGGAAAGTCATCCATTAAACAATACATCAGAGGAAAACCAAACACTTGGGGCTTTAAAGTGTGAGGTAGAGCTGGAACATCTGGAGAACTTATTGATTTCGATGTATACCAAGAGAAAACTGAAGCTTATGAAAATGAAAAATCACCCAGGGTTGGTGGAGATGTTGTGATGAAGCTTGTTTCAACTCTGCCAGAAAAGAAAAATTACAAAATATTTACTGATAATTACTTTACATCAGTATCCCTTGTAAAAGCACTGAAAGAAAAACAGATTCTGTTTGTAGGAACGATAAGGCAAAATAGACTTGTGATCTTAAATCAGAGAAAGAATTGAAGCAAAATGGTAGAGGTTAAGTAGACAGCAAAGTTGAAACAAGCAGTAATATTACTGCTGTTAGGTGGTATGACAATAAATCGGTCAATCTGGTGTCTTCGTACGTGGGTGTTGAACCGGTTGAAGAAGTGCGTAGGTGGGATAAAAAACAGAAAATGTATGTTCAAGTCTATCGGCCTTCTATTGTTGGTGTGTACAACAGAAATATGGGTGGTGTAGACTTGTTAGACTCTCTCTGTTCACTGTATAAACCGCGTGTCAAATCAAGAAGATGGTACATGTACATTTTCTGGCACACAATAATGATGGCTGTAGTGAATGCATGGCTTTGCCATAAGAAACATGCAACTTTGCTGGGAACCAACTCTATGAAACTTTCTGACTTTATCAATCATGTGGCACCCGCCCGCTTAGCTCAGTAGGTAAAGTGTTGGTCTACGGATCGCGGGGTCGCGAGTTCGATCCTTGGGCGGGGCGTAGGTTCTCTGTGACTACCGTATCTTGGTGCGTATAGGTCTCGGTAATGTATAGTCCGCCTCTAATTTTTGCTCTGGAAATTGTCGGAAAATTTAAGTTCTAGCGTATTAGTCGCAGTTAAATTTCGGATTTTTTCCCCAGCAATATTTACCGGCAAAAAAAGTTAGAGTGGCAGCGGCCATATTGATGCCACAGACTGAATAATTATCAGAACCTGATTGGTGGAAATCACACAGTGTTATTTTCGATCACTACCATTTCGTACCAACAGTAGTATCGGTAACAGACTACATCTCAAATCAAAGAAAAGCGGCTTTTTGACACTAATTGGCAGCAGTCGGTTTGTGTTTACACTCTGTTATTATGCAAGTTAGTGTGAATTGTTTGCACAGCAATTATAACACCTCTCCGCGTCATGTAATTAACCACATTCTTTTGATTCCGAGTAAAAAGATTAACAAAATATCTCTTTTTGGATTCTTTTATTTAAAAATCAAAAGTAAAAAATTTATCATTCAAGTTTTTAATACGCTAAGAATTAGTATAAACAATGTTTGGAATTGAGGACGGATCTGTCCGGATTTTATCCAACCCATAGTACATGTACCTGTCAATGGCGTCCAGTAAAACGAAAGTAGAAACAAACGTAATTCAAACTGCAAAAACATCTTTGAATTAAAGTCATCCGTAATTTTAATAGTCTGTACGAGTTATTTGCGATATATTTTATTGAAAGTAACCGCTATTGGTTGAAAAGCCGCCGATATTGATACTTTTTTATCCATTTTGTTTGTTCGTAACAGATGCACGTAATTTTGAGAGAGCTACGGTCAGAAAATTGGCCCGAAAAAAATTCTGCTGGCAATGTTCTGTCGTATAGGTCGCAGGAACTTTTTCAGGCAGCAAAATGGGTAGAAAAAGTGCAACCTATATGCACCAAAATACGGTATTTGATAAACGACATTGTGTCTGAAATCATTAGTCTTCCACCACTGATTCATGTGGGGAAGTTGGCAGTTACTTGCGGAGAACAGGTTTGTACTGGTACAGAATCCAGGAACACTGGTTAGGTTAACTGCCCGCCATTATATGACTGAAATACTGTTGAAAAACGGCGTTAAACCCAAATCAAACAAACAAACAAACAATCATGTGGCTGACTCACTTATCGAGACTACGGTAAGAGTAGGCAGACCTCCCCTTACAGCCGTTCTGAATTTTTCTCCACTGCAAAAGCTAAAAAGTTCAAGTAGCAAACTTCCATCGTCTGCTAAACGTCTGGATGGAACAGGTCACTTACCACTCTATGAAGATAAGAGGCAAAGATGTAAACATTCAGGGTGTGATGGGTTTTCGTTTGTTAAATATGTGAAGTGTGGAGTGCACTTGTGTTTCAACAGAAACAAGAATTGCTACATGCTGTATCATGTAAAAGTCATTCACAGTAGGGCATGAAACTTGCAAACTTGTGCTTTAGCTTTAATATGTTGTTTGTGGTCTTGTGAAGCATAAATAGAATGAACTGTTATTTAAGCACAGATTATAGCAAATGATCTCATCTCTAGTCGCATGAATAGAATGAACTGTTATATAAGTATGGATTTTAGAAACTGATCTCATCTCTAGTCATAGTTCACTTTAGTTTATTGTTACACAGTTTTATTGTTGATTTACAAAGTCAATATTTAAGTTTTGTTCATCAATAATGAAGTTTGATTGAGTTTCATCAGGGATTTTTCTTTCTGATTTGGGAACGTAGCCTATACCCCCTATATTGGGAATTTTGATGCGTAAATGTTCCAAATTGGGAAATTTAGTCCCATAGGATATAGTAAGGATGTATTTAAGTACTTTCTCATATACTTATTTCACATTGTACAACCTCTTTAACATACTGCCATTACAATATTGTCCATAACTTGGTCAATGTTTGTGCAATTTTGATGAAATTTTTCTTCAGAATGTTGATTGGGAATTTTTGCACTAATTTTGGGAAAAATACATACTTTTTGGCATTGGGAATATAGCCCAATAACGGCTATAAAAACGGCCGAAAAAAAACCCTGTTCATACACCTACTTTGTTAACAAGAGGGCCATGATGGCCCTATATCGCTCACCTGTTATCATTGCACTTGAGGACAAGAAGGTCCTCAGAAAAAATATCTAAGTCCAAAGGACAGGAACAACAAAGGAAAGAAATTTAACCAAAAAGAAAAACAAAATTCTTACAAGGTACAGATATGTCAAAATACACCTAAAAATTGGAGGTACCATCCATGTTGTACCACAGAAAAGTGGTCTCAGTTTTTCCCTACAGCCAATAATAAAAAAGTTACTAAAAATAGGCTATTTATAGTAACGTAAGAGGGAAGTAATTCAAAAGAAGATTATTGTAAGATAACAAAAGAAGGATCTGCCAAATAAATCTGTTAACATAAATGAAATTTCAGATCAGTATCTTCATTAGTTACGGAGATATACCCATTTTAATTTCAAAAATAAAGGGAGGTAATCTGACATAAAATCAGTCCACAGTTATATACCCTGATTGCCTCGGTCCAACTAATGACAATAATGAAATTTCAAATAAGTCCTGTAAGTACTTACTGATATAAATCCATTTTGACTACAATCAGGGGAGATAATCAGATATAAAATAACTCTGGAAACTACGAATGGATCTGATTTGTCATGGAATCCAAGATTTATTGTTGCTGAAGATATTTTGGAAGTTTGTATCAAATAAAACCATAAATGAAGTCTCTTTATGGCTGCAAAAGCCAAAATAGCCAATTTTGGACATTTAAGGGGCCATAACTCTGGAACCCATGAAGGAATCTGTCCAGTTTAAGAAAGGAACCAAGATCTTGTGGTGATACAAGTTGTGTGCAAGTTTGGTTAAAATCAAATCATAAATGAAGTTGCTATTGTGCAGACAAGGTCAAAATAGCTAATTTTGGCCCTTTCAGGGCATATAACTCTGGAACCCATTAGGGGATCTGGCCGGTCAAAAAAGGAACTGTGATTTTAGGCAACACAGTTTGTGCAAAGTTTGGGTAAAATCAACTCATAAATGAAGTGCTATTGTGCCGACAAGGGCCAAATTAGCTTTTTCTGGTCCTATCAGGGGCATAAACTCTGGAAACCCATTAATGGAATCTGGCCAATTCAAGAAATTGGAACAAGATCGTATGGTGATACGAGGTTGTGTGCATGTTTGTAAAATCAAATCATAAATAAAGCTGCTATTGTTAGGCAGACAAGGTCTAAATAGCTGATTTTGGGCCCTTTCAGGGGCATAAACTTGGAAACAATTAATGGGATCTGGCCAGTTCAAGAATGGAACCGAGATCTTTTGGGTGATACAAGTTGTGGGTATGTTTGGTTAAAATTAAAATTCATAATGAAACCACTTTCGTGCAGACAAGAATATTGTTGACGCACGGACGCACACACGACGGACGACGGACGAAAAGGGTGATCAAAAAGCTCACTTGTCACTATGTGAAGTTGAATGCTAAAAAACCTGCCAAACCTAGTTTCTATTTATTGTAGCAGAATCTGCTACTATTCCGTAATAAAAAGCCCGGCGTATCAGATCTGTACAAAAAAATTTTTGTTACCATAGTAAACAAGATAAAAAATAAACATTGGTTTTAGTTTACAAAGGTCAAGTACTTAAGGAGTCATTCTATCGGAAATTATATTGGGTCTTAAATAATTAGACTTGCGGTTTGTTTACTGGAAAAAGTCATAAAAAAGTATACACCAATAGATTCGTCATGCTTCTTGGAACGAAGTATTTTTGTTTTTTACGACTAGATAATCAAACTACGACTACGACTCTGTCATACGTCGTACGACGGCGATTTGATAACTAAATTGGTCATGTTTTTTTCAAAATCAAGGGGTGCTTCAAAATACAAGCGGAGAAGCTCCATTAAAACTGTATTAATAGACTGACATGACATGTATCTAGTTCCTGCCACTTTAAAATTACCCAAACCTTTTTGTAAAGGCTGACAATTTACGATTGAAAATATACTTTAAAATGCTTCAGACGATTGTTTCATCGTGTTTTTGTTGATATGACGGACTACTTTTTTGTTACTATAAATACTTAATATTGCACGGTGAAACGTGCTCGATTCCCGCCAATATAATAAAGGATTGTTCTTCACGACGGTTTACCTGAAGGGAGAGTTCGTGTATTCCCGATTATTCATTCTCAGGGATTTTATAGTCCAATAACACTATTCTATAGTACAGTCAAAAAAGTATTCGAAGAATAATCAATATTTTTTTTTTCCAAAATATTTCTACAACCTAAAATGATATCTAGGAATATTGATTAGTTGAACTATCCAACATTTTTTTAAAAATGGTCTACTTAAATATGATAAAAGCGTTATCCGTTCAACTTTGTAAAAAAGGATTCTTACATCCATAAAGTTTTTTAAAATAAAATTGACTACCTCAGGGGCGGGTTACAGTATTTGGTGTAAGATGTGGGCCGGTAAAATATTGATGCTAGAGCAAATTAGTGGGGTCGGGGACATGTATTCCCCGGAATACTACGAAAATAATGGATCCATTTGGTGCATTCTGGGCGTTCTGGGGTACTTTATTTGTTATGAACAAAGGACTGGGTTTTTGTGGACTCAATCAAACCACAAAGAACATGCTAATTTTAGTCACGTCTTAGGAATTTGTCAGACTTATTCTTGCGCGAGTTATCTCGGAATTTCTTTGCCGGTGTTTTTTGAGGATTTTCCTGGATGAGGTTTATCTTGGACCCTAACATAAAAAAAGGTTTTTTTGGAGATCATGCAAACTGTTCAGATTTTAAATGTTGCGCATAGCAATGCGAGAAAAAAAAATGATTTTTTCCATCAATAAAAAAATCATGTAAGACAAAATTACCTTGTGAGATAGAGATAAAAATGCATTTTTTATGTTTAACCCAGAACAGAAACAAATTAAGTTTTCGAGCGTAGCAAGCGATGAAAAAAATATGCTATTTTTCAAGCCGGAACAAAGATTAATCAATATGTGCGAGCGTTATATACGCGAGCGAGGAAAAAAATGCATATTGCATATTCTTCAGTCAGAATAAAACACAAATTATGTATCAAAGGTAGCGCGGCGAGGAAAAAATGTATTTTTGCAATTATTTTACCCGAAACATAAGACATATTACCTATGCTCCGCGTTTTTAGGGGCAGGGAGCACCCCGGGTGAACCCCCCCCCCCCCCCCCCCCCCCCCCCCCCCCCCCCCCACCACGACCTCCGCTATGAATCACTAATGGTAATACTTCGTCTGTACTGCAGAAATGATTACTGTACAAAATTCATAACGATTTGAACTTTTTATTCAAACTTGATGGAGTTTTATTGTACAAAACGGCTTTCGTTTTGGAGTTTAAGTTGCCTGCATCTAAGCCTGACAAAGAACAAACTTCATATTCTCTGCGACGTTCGTTGATAAGCTTAATGTTGTTAAAAACTATGCTAGATCCCTCTTCCGACATGACCTTAAAGGCATTTATATACTTAAGGGCAGGTCCGGATCTAGCCAGGGAATCCAGTTGACAATTTCTAACTATTTTTCTACTGCAAATTGACAATGATCAGAAACCTCGATTTGAACGCCAATTAACATTAATTGGCACAATTTAAGTTGGATCTTTAATGTAGGTAGTATTTCTTTCGACAATTATTGTCACGGCTTCCAGGCTAGTCCGGAGCCGAAATGCCTTTTATTTGATGCAGCGGAGGCAACAGTTTAGAAAGAAAATGTGTCACCAGCGAGAACATAGCTCCCAGCGTGAGTTGGTGACAGGGTGTTTCCCCCTGCAAAAATTTGAAATTATAGTTATGTAATGGTGGCTTTGATAGAATATTTGGCTAATTTTTGCGAATTATGTTAGTATACTGCATCTTCTGTGTATGACTGTTGCTATTTACGACAATTAGGATGAATGTGACGACAAGTAAAGTAATCAATGATGACTGTTTTATTTTGCAGTTTAACCAATTCATGCATGTTCACACAAATAAAGTGTTATGTATATGGAGCAAGGCACAATAATGCATAGACAGTTTGTTGTGCTACAAAAGGAAGCAACTCTTCCTCTTTTAGGTATGTATAGTTGACAATATTCCTTCAACGAAGGTTGCAAAGCGAACTAGGAATGATGTCGAAAAAAATGTTTCATTCAATAACTTATAATACGACGGGTCACTAATGTTTTAAAGAAAAATATATAGAAGTTAAACAACGGAACAAAGAAACAAATGCGCATGTTCTACTTAATGTTTTTGATGTTAACAAGTTTTATTTGAAATGAAGAGAAGGAAACTCAATGTAGTTGTATCCGTCCGTTAAAGAAGGGCCACAACTCCAGACAAAAATAATCGATCCTAAAAGTCAGGGCAGCATGTACATATTCATTTCATGCTTTGATGTATACCTAGTTTCAATTCAGTTGGATGGATTTGATCGACTTATGTTCACGAGTTCACGATGTGATGAATTAGTTCAAAGATCAAATAAGGCAACAACTCCAGATAAAACCAACAGCAGGAATTTGTAAACAGAGTTAGCAACGCCCTGCTAAGGACATTTCATCATAATACGTATGCCAATACAGCATCTTGGCCATGAACAAAATAAAACAAGAGTGCCGGATGTTTAAATATTGCTCGTCAGAAAGATGATATAATACAAACTTTTCTGTACAAAACTATAAGTTTTGGTAGACCACGGAAAGCCCCACACCAGTGGCATATCCCCAATTCTAACAACCAGCGTAAAAAGTTTCAGAATAATCGTTTGATATTATAGCAACAAATGGAAGTAAGTTTTTATTTTTTAAGTTACAAAAAAACTCCTTACCAGAAGAGGTACCTTAAAATACACCTAAAATTTGAAAGTAACACAGACAAGAGCCGGTCCGTCTGTTGCACAGCGCGCTCCACTATTCGGGGATATGACAGTAAAGTGTATATATGTCCTGAATAAGAGACCTCTACTTTAAAAGGAAGATACACCAAGGGGCATTAATTCCTCAATACCACAAATCTGAGTGTATTAGGATTGGTTACAAACACATGCAGATGATGATGATAAAGATATATTTTGAGTTCAAGTCATTATCTTTATAGCACCAAATTTATGTTCCAGAAAACAAAGTTGTAAACATTTAGGTATGAAAGGTGCAAAAATTGGTCAAAAAGGCAATCAGAGTTATGGGGATTGTTACCACCACATGAGATGGTGATGATAAGAAAACATTTAAAGTTTCAGTCTTTTTCTTATATTGCATTTAAAGTTTTTCAGAGAACGGAATATTGCAAAAAGTTTAAGTACAAAAGGGCATTATTTATCAAAACACAATTAGAGTTGTGGGGTATGTAGCCGCACATGCCAGATGATTCTAAACAATATACTTTTGATTTCAAGTCATTATCTTTTAAAATACCAATGATATGCTATAAACAAAACTTTCGCGAAGAAAAAAAAAAAATAACATGAAAATTAATTCTATGTATAACTCCTTGGTGACCTTGACCTTGGGTATAATAGGCCCAGCCTTACAATAATTTGTTTGTATGTGGGACTAAGTTGAACTTACCGTATGATATAAGCAAAGTAACAAAGATATGATAGAAAAACAAAGGTTGTTAAAAATAACTAAGTTGTAAAGGACCTTGGTGACTTGACCTTTGGTTAATGGGCCAGCCCTGCACATACCTGTTGTTTGTATACTGGACAATGATTTATGTACAATTTTACAGTAAGATATAAGGCAACAGTACAAAGATATGACAGAAAAAAAAAGGTTGCGAAAAACTTTAACCTTAAAAAATAACCTAAGTATAACACCTTGGTGACTTGACCTTGGGTATAATAGGCTCAGCCCCTATACAAACTTTGTTTGTATACTGGGACAATGTTTATGTGAAGTTACAGTAAGAAATAAGCAATATTACCAAAGATATGACAGAAAAACAAAGGTTGCGAAAGACCTTTAACCGTAAAAATAACCTAAGTATAAACACCTTGGTGACCTTGACCTGGGTATAATGGGCTCAAGCCCCTACACATATTTTTTGTATACTGGACAATGTTTATTTGAAGTTTACAGTAAGCCTATAGCGATAGTAACAAAAGATATGACAGAAAAACAAAGGTTGGCTGAAAAAACTTAACTTAAAAATAATCTAAGTATTAATACCTTGGTGTCCATTGATTGGGTAATAATGGGCTCAGCCTACACATATATTGTTTGTATACTGGACAATGATTTATATGAAGTTACAGTAAGTTACAAGCAATAGTAAACAAAGACATGACAGAAAAACAAAGGTTTTCAGAAAAACTTTAACCAAGAAGGGTAAACGGCCGACCCGGGGCTGAGTGATATGTACCCCCTATTCTTCCCCCCCATTAGTGGAGCTAAAATAATGGGTCTTTGAAGTTCTCCTATGGCTCATATTTAAAAAATTTTTTCTATATACTGTTTTATAGTGATAACAAAGAGAAGTTAATCTGAAAAAAATCTTAAGTCCACAAAAGTATTATCAGGCAGCTTACCTCATATACATCAAAAATTGGATGTAACATGCGTGTTGTACTACAGAAAAGTAGTCCCAATTTTCTCCTAGGGCTAAAATTTACCTTACCCTGCTGAAATTTCTATAATGAACTTGTCCATTTTTCAATTTGGGACAGTACATTAACTGTTAAACGGGCATGCTTACCAAAAAATTTACTGACTGAATGGCGAAACCAGTGACTGATCTCATCATACTGCAGGATGTGCAGGCTGATCATGATCTTACACTGGGGCCCCCCCCCCCCAATAGGGCTCGCAAAGACAGAATAAATCATGTTCAGCATGATTAAGGGTTAATAGAATAGAAGTTTACATGTAATAGCTTTTTATAGTAACAGCAAGGATTAGGGGCCTGGTTTTACTCATCACACATCATCTCAATGATGATGAACATTTTTGCCATTGTACATCAAAATCCCTCCTATGCATGAACAAAGAAATGCTC
The DNA here is from genome assembly GCF_021730395.1 of Mercenaria mercenaria. Lineage (NCBI taxonomy): Eukaryota > Metazoa > Mollusca > Bivalvia > Venerida > Veneridae > Mercenaria > Mercenaria mercenaria. The sequence continues at coordinate 41,785 of NW_026463052.1, read as the reverse complement.
GGGACAAAGTCATTTTTGTATTGCCTTTGGCCTCCAAGTGTGGACCTTCGAGTAGGGTCTTGGGTCTTGAGCATGACTCTGGTTTCATTATGCTGAACATTTGTGCCAAGTTATCTAAAAGTCCTTCATGGATCGCAGCCAGAGTAATTGACAGACACAAAACAAGAGCTGTCTGATGACAGCCGGCGCTCGACTAATTCAAAGAATGATTGAAGAATGGGGTCAAAATATTTCCACGGTTATTCCAGACACAAGAAATAATTGATTAGGGTCAACATGTTCCTGTATTACTTGTTGCGATAAAGTCTTGCACTAAAATGGCAATAGATGAGCCAATTTTCAAAGTCCAAAAGGGCCATAATTTCAGGTCAAAATAGTTATGTACTCTTGCCTACAGATGGTAAATCATACATGGATACCAAACCAAGTGTTCAAAGTTTAAAAGCCAATGTTCAAATAGTGTTGACAAAACATCGGACTTGTATGAAAACAGATACCAATTTCAAAATCCAAAAAGGACCATAATTTCAGCCAAAATAGATGACAGAGTTATGTTCTCTTTCTACAGATAGAGACTATTATACGAAACAAGGATAAAAGTTTCAAAGCCATATGTCAAACACTTACAAAAAAAATAAGAACTAGTACGAAAATCTGAACCAGAGTACTTAAGTCATAAGGGGCCATAATTCCAGCAAAAATCCTTGATGGATTTATGTACTCTTGCCTATACTGGAACTGGTGATGGTAAACATGTGTTGGAAGGTCAAAGCTTTGATCTCAAAGAATTGTCAAAATTTGAACTGGTACGAAATATAAACTCTGCTTTCTAAGTCAAAATGGGCCTAAGTCAGCCAAAAGCCTTGGATTGGAGTTATGTGCTCTTGCCTATTAAAACTGTGACATGGTGATGGTTAAACAAGTATTGGAAAGTTCAAAGCTTTATCTCAAAAGACTGTGTCAAAAATATGAACTAGTACGAAAAACTTAACCATGAATTCTAAGTCAAAAGGGGCCTTAATTTCATCCAAAATCCTTGATGGGTTATGTATCTTGCCTATAAACTGAACATGGTGATGGTAACAGGTATTGAAAAGTTTCAAAAGCTTTATCTCAAAAGACTGTCAAAATATGATACCAGTATTGAATATTTACTCCATGATTTTCTAAGTCAAAAAGGGCCATAATTCAGCCAAAATCCTTGATGGAGATATGTGCTCTTTGCCCTATAACTGGACTGGTGATGGTAAAAACAAATATTGTAAGTTTCAAAGCTTTATCTCAAAAGACACTGGTCCAACAAAATATGTATGGTAACGGAAAAACTTAACCATGTTGTCTATAGGTCAAAAGGGGCATAATTCAGGCCAAAATCCTTGGATGAGTTTTGTGCTCTTGCCTCGAACTGGCCATGATGATGGTAAACATGGGTGTGAAAGTTTCAAAGCTTTATCTCAAAGACTTTGTCAAAAAATGTGGACTGGTACGAAATATTAACCCAAGGTGTTGTGACGCCGTCGCCGACGTGAGTAGGATAGCTCTACTTATTCTTCGATAGTCGAGCTAAAAAACTCTATTAACCTTTGACCTCTAAGTGTGACCCTTGAACCCTTGGAGCAACGGGTTTTGGTCTTGCGCATAACACGTTGGCTCTTTTATGGAGAAATTTTATGCCGTATAATTCCAAAATCCCTTTATGTATGGCAGTATTGACCAGACAGGAACAGGCCCTTTTGAACCTTTGACCTCTAAGTGCAACCTTGACTTAGGAGTAGTGGTTCTGGGGTCTAGCAAACTTACATTGAATTGAATCTTTGTGTCTCAGAAAACATTTTTCTATAAAACAGTATGAGATCAGTCTTACACTTTTTCTACAACGACTATTTTATAAAGTTTATCAATTTTTATGAAGAACTATGCTCAGAGAAGTTGAAGATTAATCAAAGTCCACACTTTTAACTTCCATATTCATAATATCATTAACAGTTGTAGGATAAAAAGGATTGTGTAAATTGATAAAAAGCAAGTTCTTCATTCATTGACAATTATTTCTTTTTCCCTATTCTTGATATTTCTTCTTGTTCCCCCAATGTGTTTTGAAATAAGATTAAACCTTTGTATCATCCCCTGTAGCCATGTTGCCAATTTTTATTGAATTATGCTCACAAAATTGGAAAAGAAAGGTTTGCACTGGCACATATTTTCCAGAAGAGTACACCTTTCTTAATTCCTTATGCAATTAGCAATTGTTAGATTTTCAATGTAATTTTGCAAATTATTCTTAGGCAGTTCTTCATACATGATGCATACTTTTCTTTCTCTCTAATGTTGATATTTTATTTCTTGATTCTGGAAAATATGGTTAGTACATTCGCAGTTGTATGATCCATCGATAGTTAGTTTTTGTTGACCAGGGCTTTAAACAATTGTGGCCCTTCAGATGATCATCTGAAATGGAAAGAATACTTAGCCATTTTCACACTAGTATAAATTAAATGTTTTATATGTTCATAAACACAAAAATTTTAGGAATGTAAATCTTAACAATTATAATATTATCAGATCTGACAGTCTTATCAAGAAAATGTCATTAAGAAGTGGAAAAAACAGTACCTTACACAAGGAATAAAGAAATACAGCTTTGAATTTTCAAAACAGATGTTATATATTTGTCTGTATGTCTTCATGATTCCATTTTCAACTAACATGTATATAGGCAATGAATCACTATGTCCATAATGTATACTAAATTTCTTATTGAATTGTTTTGAAACTGTGGTAGGGCATACACAATGTACAAGTGTATTTGTGATATTTTAAAGGGAAATACTCAAATAAAAGTAAACCTGAAATGAAGTCTTGCAATATGTGCATGCTTACTTCATGTTGATAATTTCATATCAACTGTGGAACAGTATGAAAAACTGTAGGGGAGTATGTAATATAATTCTTATAATATAAAAGGGCATAACAAGCCAAATTTAAATTTTAGGTGAAATAGATAAAGGCTTAATTTATATTTAAGGTAAAAAGTGTTATTACAAAGTTTCAAGGGCATTGGAATAAAGAAAGTGGGGGAGGAGCTGAGTACATAAGAACAAAGAAAAGAAAACTGCTAACTCTTTCATTTAATTCAATGGTTTCTAAAGGACATAACTTTAGGAAAACTGTATCGGACGTTTAAATCCACTATAATTTATAATAGATGTGTATTAATTCTGCTTGTCCTGGCCATGAAAGTATACCTGATCCATTTCAATATGATGGAATCATGCAGAAAGAGAGTTTCTAATGCAAAGGTATGGAAGGAAGCTATGATATGACAATTTGAAAAAGAAAATGAATAATAATGAACGAAACAAATAAATCAAATTTTTTTTTTGGGATAGTCTGGACAATATGTATGCCTGTCCACATTATGCTGATGTACCTGAGTTTCATTTGAACTGATAAAATAGTAATTACATAAAAATACCTTTTGATTGTCTATGTTCATATAGGTCTAGCCAAAGCTCCAGAAACTGGCCCCCCCGTGGAAGACCCGATGCATTGAGGCATTTTGTTCACCATATTCATACTGTAACTAAAAAGCCTCAATGTACATTTATATATACATCAAATTTTTCTTTCACAATTAACTGTGTTTCTCTATAAATTTCTGACATTCAACATTAGTGAAAAACAATTTAAATGTAACAATGTACAAATTCTATGAAATCAGTATTATAGATTGTAAATAAATGCTGAATGCCATATCTATTTTCAAAACACTTTTAAACATCCTACTGTATAAAATGGTGTGTAAATTGCAGCTTTCTTCTTGGCAAAATTTGCATTCATTGGTCCCATTATTTCTTTGAATAAATATATATCTTCATCTGAAATAAGTATAGTATAGTATAAAAAAAATCTATGAGGAAAACATATTGGTGGTTTTCAAAATAATGAAGCAAAGTGTGACATAAGGGTTGGAATTCAAACCTATTTCTTTTGGTGTCACCTATTTTTTATGATAGCAAATAAGTCAAATTTCAAGGAAATATACAATTTTGGGGAAAGTGTTGGAGGAAAATACCAATCAGATAATTTTGCACAGCTTCAGTTCATAAATTCAGAGAATTTCAGTAAGATGGGTGTAAAAAAATATTCTGTGTTTTATGACAAGGAAATATGTGGATATAACAGTAAATGTTTTCAACATTATTGAAATTAGGTTGTTTGTGTATAGTTTGAAACTGATTTAAGTAAATGTTTGTGGACTTTGTTTTTAAAATCACCCTTCTGCCAAACTCTGACATAAAAATAAAATTTTACCTAGAAAAGTTGTTGCTGAATGAAAAATAATTAAAACATATTTATTATAAAACTTTTTTTTTTTTTCTACATTTTGCAGGTTTATAAACCACATTCCAAATTTAAAAAGTTATGGTGATTTTTAAGAGATGCACGGGGACACAGAATAAAAAATCAGTGTAATATTCATTAAGTATTATTTATTCTGTTCAAACAAGATTAATGGTGGATCATCTTAGACAAAAGACTATTGAACAATTACTTTATTCCACCAAAATAACTATAAAACTGAACAATTTTCGCAACGCAAACATGTAAAATTCAGCTAACATGTAATGACTTTTAAATGAAAAAATAAGCAACTTCTTAAACACAAGTAACACATGAAATCTTTTAGTTTTACATTCACTGCTTTATTCAGAGTTAGAAAATGACAAAATACCATGCATTGGTAAAATGGAATGGTAAAATTCATAAATCTTTATAATGACTACTTAATTTTAAGAAGATTGCACAGCGGGACAAATGGCAGCAAAATATATATTCATGGAATATGTTCTAGTAAGTTAAAATTCTTTCAACTACACAATACTAGCTACTGAATATTTACATATGTAGGTATACTTTAATTAAAATTGATGTTTCCCCTTTTTTTAAACCTGAAAACTTTGAGAGAAAGCAAAAAATAAAATTTTAAATTGTCCTGGGATTCTTATTAATGTTACTTATCAAGTAATGCCTGCATGTAACTATACCACTGCTAAGAATATAGAACTGCCACCACATATTACAGTATAAATGCTAAGATAACTGATGAATTGTCAAAAAAACGGAGCACAAGGGGACTTCACTTTGGCTTAATATGATGAAAGCTGGAAGCTGCTTTGTAACCATTGTAACTTCCATTTAGAGGGAAATAAAGTAAAAACCCATTTATTTAAAGAATACTTACAAGGACATTGTTGGGTGTTACACATATATGATGATCCTGAAAAGTTGATTTATTAAACAATAAAATAATAAGGTGTCTACAAAGCTGTAAGGCTAAAGATTCTTAGAAAAACATATTAATTAAGAATAGTATTGGGGTTATGAAAATTGGTATAGTGTTCAAACTTTTAAATGTATCATCTAATTTTTATGTGATGGCGCTTACCAATCACAAGAAATGAATAATGGTAAAGAATAAAATGTTAGTTAATGAAAAGAAGTATTTTGTTTTAAATGTGCAGAGTTAGTTTTCATTTAAGAAGCCAAAGCTGTAAACAATAAGTTTGGGTTTGAAAAGTAAATCTGCTAATGCACAGTTGAAACCTTCATGCAAAATGTCACACTTTTGGTGCGAGGGGACAAAATATTAGCTATATGATATTAACATCGCTAATTTTAAAAATGCTTGAGCCATTCATCCTGAAATTGCACACCATTTCTTGAATAACATTGATTTGATTGATGTGCCCCAAACACATTTTAAAACTGAACTGAATTAAAGTAAGGTGAAAACGAAGAACAACTTCATTATTTGAAAACCACCCATATAGGAAATCAGCATTATATATGGAATCTTGACAAGTGTGGATTATCGTATCTTAAAAATACACTGTAGCTTAATTTCTTAATGTTTGGATTCGTAGTCTACACACAGGTTGATTTATGAAGTCGAACAATTCATTGCATGCCATGTAAATTAAATAATTAGATCAATGATACTATTTATTATCAATCTTGCTGTAATATAGCCTACTGTATGTTTAAATGTATAAATTTGTTGATATTTTGGTTGCAAGATCATTGCTTCATCGACCCTTGACCTTGTCAGCTAAGCAGAGGTTATTGTCCTTTCTTTGCTTACTTATAGACATTGTTCTTTTTTTTTACGAAACTATTGTTAGAACATATATAGACATTGACATTCACCTAGCTGTATGTTGGCGGACATCATGTATTCCTGTATGAACAAGAAATGTCAATGTCGAAGCACAGTACAGGTTCAAAAGTTTGCAAATGACTATTGTTTTCCATGGTGCAGGTATTCTTCATCTGAACAAAACACAGGACGGTCATTTAAATGCACAGTAGACCTTGATTCTAATTAATGTTACTTTAAAAATATTGATGGTTTTTGCCAGATTGGATTCAGCAACGTCCGATCTGACATTTTTTTGGCATAAAAGCAGAGTCTATATGTTCAAATTATGTCATTTCGAATGCAAAAAAGTACATCAACGTTTTTTTTTCTTCGACAATGTATTTTCTGTCTAGTCTGATCGATTCACTATCTATGAAACCATGCCGTTAATTCTGCATCGACTCTATTTCATGATCTGTGAGAATGATTTGTTGGTATATCTACCAGTGGATCTAATGATAATCTATGGGTGGCAGTGATACAAGCATGCATATGCTTATGTTCTCCGCCCAAAAATAGGCAAATCATCTCAGATCTTGAAAAGAGTGACTGGATAATCAAACTTACTTTGAACTCGTTGCAAAAATAAATACTAATTTATATAAATCTATATAAACTTTTGCCAATTTACCATTGTTACTAGTCCAGAACAATGACCTGTTCAATATATGATAAACCGAGGGGGTCTTTTGACAGGGACAGTCCTGTAAACTTCCGAAGGAAATAGTCCAAATTTATTCATTACTTCCATATGCGATATTATCGTGAATTATAATTATGCCATAATGTATGCATATAGATTTTTAAGCATAAGATAATGTTTGTGAATCCTGTGCTTTAACTGTTTTCACGTTAAGCGCTACAATCATGAAAATACATAAGGCCATGTGCTCAGCTGATCACATTTCTACGCACTAAACATCATTTTTGTGTGAAAAAAATTATGCGAAATTTACATTTACTCTGTCAATTACTTTGTGACTGCACCGTTTCGCGCTAAAAATAAAATTGACACATTGACTTTTATGTGTATTGCCCTTGTAATGTATATTATGGATTTTTGTCATAGGGTACGCATTGTTATCTCAAATTAGTTGTGAAATGATGATTCTGCATGAAAAGAGAAAAATAAAAATTATTTGCAATTATCGACTTTAAAAGGCACTTTATCAAATTCTATTTTAAATATTGATGCTCGCAGGAAGTAGTATATTATTAGGTACGTTTTTGGTCACAATTTATTTTAGGCCGAATTAATGCTTGAATGATATGCAGCTGTCGATTTGTGGAAAAAAATATGACCGCCTAAAAATATTTTTTTCTGTCTTCTGTCCGGATTTTCGGGTACAAGTTGGCATTTGTTTTTCAAGATATATACTTCAAACGAGAGCTAAATCATTTTCAATAGGCATTTCATTCATCAAATTATGTAATTCTTCAGTAAAAATTCGCAAAATGGTTGTAAAGACAAGCACTAAAATGTCGATATTTTGGCTATAGAATGTACCTTAAAATAGCAAGTGATCATAAGTTTTCACATTTCACAACTGTGGTTGGGTTCTAGAGGGATAACTTATACAAGGATTTTTTCAGGACCTGACACAAGTTCGAGAGAAGGGTGGTGTACGAATTATCCGAGTTCGAGCTAACGAAGAATGACTGATATATCAAAATGTTCATACTTTTCTCACTTTTATGCTGATATTGAAAAGATCATACTTTTCTCACTTTTATGCTGATATTAAAAAGATGCACCACAGAATAACTGTACCAGCATTCTTTTGTGTTTCCAGGATCATTGTAATTATACATCACTTGCTTAAACAAGAGGGTCATGATGACCCTGAATCATTCACCTGAGTAATATGAGCTACATGTTTAAAATGTCAAACTGATGATAAAATATTAAGAAAGTCAGTAGGTAACATTCATGGTCAATGAAATTCAGTTTTACGATTTGTGTGCAAAACTGTGTAAGTCATCAAAATTTCAAGGCTGTATCTTAAAAAACAAGTAAGTAGGTCAGTAGATCAAGGTCACAATCAAGTGACATCATATTACTTGGGGTCATCAGGTTATTATAATTAAATAGTCTTGGAAATAGGATCAGATGATTTTTTAAGTATTTTTCCTATATAACTCACATAATAACTAAGTGACCCCAGGGCGGGGCCTCTTTTAACCCCAGGGGCATAATTTGAAAAATTTTGGTAGAGGACTACTAGACAATGCATCATACCAAATATCAAAAGCCTAGGTCGTATGATTTCTGACAAGAAGATTTTTAAAGCTTTTTCCTATATAAGTCTATATAAAACTTGGTACCCCCAGGGGCAGGGCCTCTATTCACCCAAGGGGTACAATTTGAACAATTTTGGCTGAGGACCATAAGACAATGCTACAAACCAAATATCAAAGGTCTAAGAGTTGTGGTTTCAGACAAGAAGATTTTTAAACTTTTTTTCCTATATAAGTCTATGTAAAACTTGCGACCCCCAGGGCAGGGCCATATTTGATCCTAGGGGGATAATTTGAACAATCTTGGTAGAGGACCACTAGATGATGCTACATACCAAATATCAAAGCCCTAGGCCATGTGGTTTTGTACAAGAAGATTTTCAAAGTTTTCCCTATATAAGTCTATATAAACCATGTGACCCCCGGGGTGGGGCCATATTTGACCCTAGGGGGATAATTTGAATAATTTTGGCAGAGGACTACTAGATGATGCTACACACCAGATATCAAAGCCCTAGGCCCTGTGGTTTTGGACAAGAAGATTTTAAAAGTTTTTCCTTTCGGTTGCCATGGCAACCAGAGTTCTTCATGGAATTCAATTCTTTGAACAAGTTTGAAAGGGGGCCACCCAAGGATCATTCCTGTGAAGTTTGGTGTAATTCTGCCCAGTGGTTTTCAAGAAGAAGATTTTTTTAGGAAATGTTGATGGACGGACGACGCACGACGCACACCGCACGACGGACGCCGGACATTGAGCGGTCACAATAGCTCACCATGAGCTTTTGGCTCAGGTGAGCTAAAAATTAGGAAATACAAGTATCTATCTGCAAACTGACAGTATCATATTATTAGGCCAAGGCAATGTTTTAAATGTCTAAAAAAATGTCGAAACATTTGATGGAGTTAATGCAGAAGTATTGATAGTACTTGATGTATTTAGTTAAGTTTAGATCACACGTTTTTACTGTGTAAGAATTATTTATCAACGTTTTTAAAACTATACTGCAAAGAGTTAGCAGATGAATTTGTGAAAACACGTTAATTCAGGAAGGGCCTAAACTGGCTACCTGTCATCTTAAAGCTACTTTATACCTATTTTATAATAATGATATGTTTCTGAGGAGAAAAAGTAGGTTAGTAGGTTGTGGTGGGTCTTTAAATGTTTTAAGAATAGCCAAGTAGCTTTAACATTAAAATATCATTGCCATTCTGTATAATACATAAACCAAGTAGCACTAAACTCTAACCATCATTTTAGGGAAAAGTCAAACAATTCATTTTATTTCAAAAAGAATATAAATTTGCAGACACTATTCAATCATAGTTGATTAGTTTTGTGGTTATCAAGCCGGCAGTTCAGGACTTCATTTTGATATGTTAAAATAATATGGAAGATATTTGACAATAAAGTTATAAGTTTCTGATGTTCAACTGAAATTGACACCAAACATTTGAAGTTTTCTTGCATGTAGTCCAGTGTTTTCTAGGAACTTGTTATTGCATTAAACTTTCAAGCCACAAACCACATCTTGAGCACTTTTAAGTAGACTTCTAGCATAAAACTGAGCTATTTTTTGTTTTAAACAGGTAACATGCAGGTAAACATATGTGTCAACAAAGAGACCACATGCTGTTAAATCACATTTATATTTATACCAAACTAAAGATATTACAGGGCTATGCATAACTGAACCATGTTTGAGAGGAATGAATGCTTAACAGACTTACTATTCACCTAAATTAGCTTTTTGTATGTATAGAATTAAGGCATGATTCTTGCAAAATACTAAGTATAAAGGCAGATCACTACCAAATCAAATGTAAGCCTCCGCAGGTCTAGTCACAAGTTGAAGTAGTCCATATATAAATAGTGCTAATCTTTCTCCCTTTCCTTGCTCCCTTTCTCAGTAGCATCGTGTTTTCTTTTACTCTACTGCGTTTCAGTATGTACCACTTTAACTTAGCATTCTATCGAAATCGGCATGTTCCTATCACATACTATGAACAAGAGTGCCGCCAAGCAAGGCTTGGCAATATAAGCCCGAAGGGTTTACACCAGAGAATGGGAGCAAAATTTAAAGAACTTGACTGTTTAAGCCCAAAGGACAGGAACAACAAAAAGAAGAAATTCCAAAAAAAATTCTATGTCCACAAAAAAATTCTTACCAGGTAAAGTTATGTCAAAATACATCTAAAAGTTGGATGTACCATCCATGCTGTACAACAGAAAAGTGGTCTTGGTTTTTCCCTACGGCCAATAATAAAAAAGTTTCAAAATAAGCTATTTATAGTAACAACAAGAGACCTAGACCTTCTGGTTTATTTTTAGCAAATTTATGAAGATTTCCCTATGTACAATCAAGTAACCCCTGGGGCTGGGTCAATTTGATCCTGGGGGGTCAAGATTTGAACAAATTTTGTAGAGGTCCACTAGGCAATGCTACATGTGAAATATCTAAGCTCTAGGCCTTCTGGTTTATTTTTAGAAAATTTTGAAGATTTTTCTATGTACAATCAAGTAACCCCATGGGGCAAGGTCAATTTGACCCCGGAGGTCATGATTTGAACAAATTTTGTAGAAGTCAACTAGGCAATGCTACAAGTCATAATAGCTAAGATCTATGCCTTCTGGTTTATTTTTAGAAATTTTTTGAAGATTTTCCTATGTAAAATCAAGTGACCCCTGGGGCGGGGTCAATTTTGATACCAGGGGTCATGATTTGAACAAATTTTGTAGAGGTCCACAAGGCAATGCTACATGTGAAATATCTAAGCTCTAGGCCTTCTGGTTTATTTTTAGAAAAAATTTTAAGATTTTCCTATGTAAAATTAAGTGACCCCTGGGGCGGGGTCAATTATGACCCCTGGGGTCATGATATGAACAAATTTTGTAGAGGTACACTAGGCAATGCTACATGTCATATATCTAAGCTCTAGGCCTTCTGGTTTATTTTTAGAAAATTTTGAAGATTTTTCTATGTACAATCAAGTAACCCCATGGGGCGGGGTCAATTTGACCCCGGGGGTCATGATTTGAACAAATTTTGTAGAAGTCTACTAGGCAATGCTACACGTCATAATAGCCAAGATCTAGGCCTTCTGGTTTATTTTTAGATTTTTTTTGAAGATTTTCCTATGTAAAATCAAGTGACCCCTGGGGCGGGGTCAATTTTGACACCAGGGGTCATGATTTGAACAAATTTTGTAGAGGTCCACAAGGCAATGCTACATGTCAAATATCTAAGATCTAGGCCTTCTGGTTTATTTTTAGAAAATTTTGAAGATTTTTCTCTGTACAATCAAGTAACCCCATGGGGCGGGGGTCAATTTGACCCCGGGGGTCATGATTTGAACAAATTTTGTAGAGGTCCACTACATGTGAAATATCTAAGCTCTACGCCTTCTGGTTTATTTTTAGAAATTTTTTGAAAATTTTGCTATGTAAAATCAAGTGACCCCTGGGGTGGGGTCAATTATGACCCCATGGGTCATGATTTGAAAAAAATTTGTAGAGGTCCACTAAGCAATGCTACATGTCAAATATCTAAGCTCTAGGCCTTCTGGTTTATTTTTTGAAAAAATTTGAAAATTTCCCTATAGAAATCTATGTAAAATCAAGTGACCCCTGGGGCGGGGTCAATTTTGACCTCGGGGTCATCATTTGAACAACTTTAGTAGAGGTCCACTAGGCAATGCTACATGTCAAATATCTGAGCTCTAGGCTTCTGGTTTTAGAGAAGAAGATTTTTTAAGATTTTCCTATGTAAAATCAAGTGACCCCTGGGGCGGGGTCAATTTTGACCCTTGGGTCATGATTTGAACAAATTTGGTAGAGGTACACTAGGCAATCTTTCAGACCATATGACTAAGCTCTAGGGCTTCTGGTTTTTGAGAAGAAGATTTTTAAAGTTTTTCCTTTCAGTTGCCCTGGCAACCAGAGTTCTGCATGGAATTCAATTCTTTGAATAATTTTTGTAGAGCTTCACCCAAGGAACATTCCTGTGAAGTTTGGATAAAATTGGCCTAGCGGTTTAGGAGAAGATGTCATTTAAAGTGAAAGTTTATGGACCAAGGACGCCAGACGGTGAGTGATCAGAATACCTGAGCCTTTGGCTCTGGTGAGCTAAAAAAGGGAAGTAATACAAAAAAAAATTATTGTAAGAGAACAAAAAAGGGATCTGCCATATAAAAACAGGTGCACTGCAATGCAGAGCAATATACACAAAGCAAAGTCATATATGACCTTTGACCCCTAAGTGTGACCTTGACCTTGAAGCGAGTCATCCAAAACATGCGCTCTGCACGTCGCCTCAGTGTGGTGAACATTTGTGCCAAATTTCTTTGAATTCCTTCAAGTAGTTCAAGAGTATCAGAGCGGACACAGCAAAGTCATATATGACCTTTCACTCCTAAGTGTGACCTTGACCTTGAAGCTAGTCATCCGAAACAAGCGCTCTGTAAGTCATCTCAGTGTGGTGAACATTTGTGCCAAGTTTCTTTGAAATCCTTCAAGCAGTTCAAGAGTTACAGAGCGGACACAAAACACACTCATATGACCTTTCACCCCTAAGTGTGACCTTGAAGGTGGTCATCCAAAACAAGCGCTTTGCACGTCATCTCCATGTGGTGAACATTTGTGTCAAGTTTCTTTGAAATCCTTCAAGGGGTTTAAGAGTTACAGAGCGGACACGAAATTGCTAACGGATAGACGGACGTACGTTCCCACAGATGGACCTTTATTGGGTATTTCTTTTGTTAACAAGAGCTGTCCGTAAGACAGCCAAGCTCGACTATTCGAAATATTGTCCCAGAGGCAGGAAAATATTACCTAAAAAGGTTAAATATCAAAAGAGTTTTAAGTTCAAAAGAGGGAATAATTTGACCAAAATGCATATCAGTTATGGGACTTGCTGCTATCAACTAGTTTTATAACCCCTAAGGCACATGTGAAGTTTCAATTCAATATCTGCATTAGTTTTGAAGATAGAAACTCGCATGTAAAACTTTAACCAGAATTTTCAAAGTCCGAAAGGGGGCATAATTTGCCCAAAATACATGCCAGAGTTATGGAACTTGATCCAGTGAGGTTAGTAATTGATCTTGAAAAAGAAAAAATAAGTTTCAAATCTATATGCCTTTTAGTAATAGCTGTATGTACTTGCACGCAAAACTTTAACCAGAATTTGCTAAGTCCAAAAGGGGGCATAATTTGGCCAAAATCAAGGTCAGAGTTATGGGACTTGTTGCTATCAACTAGTTTTATAACCCCGAAGACACATGTGAAGTTTCAAATCAATATCTGCATTAGTTTTGGAGATAATAACTTGCATGTAAAACTTTAAACCAAAATTTTCTAAGTCTAAAAGGGGCATAATTTGGTCAAAAAACATGTCAGAGTTATGGAACTTGACCCAGTGAGGTTGGTAATTGATCTAGAAAAAGAAAAAATAAGTTTCAAATCTATATGCCTTTTAGAAATAGCTGTATGTACTTGCACGCAAAACTTTAACCAGAATTTTCAAAGTCCAAAAGGGGGCATAATTTGGCCAAAATGAAGGTCAGAGTTATGGGACTTGCTGCTATCAACTAGTTTTATAACCCCGAAGACACATGTGAAGTTTCAAATCAATATCTGCATTAGTTTTGGAGATAATAACTTGCATGTAAAACTTTAACCAAAATTTTCTAAGTCTAAAAGGGGGCATAATTTGCTCAAAATACATGTCAGAGTTATGGGTCTTGACCCAGTGAGGTTGGTAATTGATCTAGAAAAAGAAAAAATAAGTTTCAAATCTATATGCCTTTAGAAATAGCTGTATGTACTTGCACGCAAACTTTAACCAGAATTTTCAAAGTCCAAAAGGGGGCATAATTTGGCAAAATGAAAGTCAGAGTTATGGGACTGCTGCTATCAACTAGTTTTATAACCCCGAACACACATGTAAGTTTCAAATCAATATCTGCATTAGTTTTGGAGATAGTAACTTGCATGTAAAACTTAAACCAAAATTTCTAAGTCCAAAAAGGGGGCTATAATTTGCTCAAAATACATGTCAGAGTTATGGGACTTGACCCAGAGAGGTTGGTAATTGACCTAGAAAAAGAAAAAATAAGTTTCAAAGCTATAATGCCTTTAATTGATGGCTGTATGTACTTGCATGCAAAAACTTAACCAAGGTGTGACGCCGACGCCGACGCCGACGCCGACGCCAGGGTGAGTAGAATAGCTAGACTATTCTTCGAATAGTCGAGCTAAAAAGTACCCAATATGCAACAAAAAGTACCCAATAAACACTACGGAATGAACAGAATTTACCGTTACCTATTGTTCTCTGTACCCAACAAATGTTCATTCGTGACAGACGGACACCGGCGTCATAACATAATACATCCCTTTGGGCGTATAAACTAGAGCTATCACTAAAGGTGATGAATGTACCCCCCCGCATGCACTGACACAGTACATTGCAATTTGACGCACACAAGATTGCATAATTATGTGGACTGTATATGTATAGACTGTATGTATACAGTATAGTAACAAAAACAAGTCCCATAACTATGCAGAATATTTATCTAAAAGAATGTACATGCACCATGCACAACAGGGTGGTACTGATCACTTGTGTGAAGTTTCATTAAATTGTGTGCAAGGGTTTGGTAGATTAGGCACGCACAAGATTGCATATGCAGAACTGTATGTACATAGTATGTTAACAAGAAACAAAGTCCCATAACTCTGCAATTTTGTCGCTGAAAGAACCTAACATGCCCCCGTGCACAACTACTGTTGTTACTGATCACTTGTGTGAAGTTTCATTAAATTGTGTCAAGGGGATGAGGAGAGATGGTGCGCACAAGATTGTGTCTATGTATATAGTATAGTAACAAAAAAACAAAGTCCCATAACTATGCAAATTTTTTTTTCTGAAAGAACGGAACATGTCCCATGCACAACTACTGTTGTTACTGATCACTTGTGTGAAGTTTCATTAAATTGTGTCAAGGGGATGAGGAGAGATGGTGCGCACAAGATTGTGTCTATGTATATAGTATAGTAACAAAAAAACAAAGTCCCATAACTCTGCAAACTTTTTTTCTAAAAGAACCTAACATGCCCCATGCACAACTACTGTTGGTACTGATCAGTTGTGTGAAGTTTCATTAAATTGTGTCAAGGGGATGAGGAGAGATGGTGCGCACAAGATTGTGTCTATGTATATAGTATAGTAACAAAAAAAACAAAGTCCCATAACTCTGCAAATTTTTTTTCTAAAAGAACCTAACATGCCCCATGCACAACTACTGTTGGTACTGATCACTTGTGTGAAGTTTCATTAAATGTGTCAAGGGGATGAGGAGAGATGGTGCGCACAAGATGTGTCCTATGTATATAGTATAGTAACAAAAAACAAAGTCCCATAACTCTGCAAATTTTTTTTCTAAAAGAACCTAACATGCCCCATGCACAACTACTGTTGGTACTGATCACTTGTGTGAAGTTTCATTAAATTCTGTCAAGGGGATAAGGAGAGATGGTGCGCACAAGATTGCGTCTACGGACAGACAGACAGACAGACAGACAGACAACCTGAAACCAGTATACCCCCCCTTACAACTTTGTTGTCGGGGGGTACAAAAATGGCGGCGGAAGAATCTAATGTTTTGATAATAGAAATTGAAAGAAGCGAAAAGGAGTAAATTCAGCGGGTTGTAGTTAACGAATTGTAATTTTCTTATATAAAAGTTAACACCAACTTTTCTTCTTGTTTTTCTAAAGTAGCGATATAGTTCTTTATGGGAATATAAGTCTCTGAAAATCTGATATGCTAGAAAATGTCGAAAAAACGTTTTAAAGTGAGTGGATTTTATATAAAATAAAGAACAGCCATTATGAGTGGTGTTCAGCCTAAACGAGTTTTCCTACACTAAAGGGCACTAAATATGTCATAACTATCTACAATTACCCAGTTTCTGGATCTAGAGTTATTCCCCTTGGTCTGTGTAGATCTGAAATGATCTGTGTAGAGAAGGTACCATCATCTTTTCCTACATACACACTTCCCTGAAATTAAAGTTGAACATGACTATACAAAGAGTGCTGAAAACACTAAATGAACATAACCAGCATTGGGTTATATAGATGTCTCTCATATTCACAATGAATGGTAATTATCAACATTATAATTTCATTCACATACCTAATCCAGTTCATAACAAGTTAAGTTGTAAAAAAAATGAGCAAGTTCACTCATGGAAATCTGTAAGTTTGGGTCCGATACTGTGAGGATTTACCTGGACATGGACACCAGGTTGGACACACAGACAATGCAACAGCTACTGTATGCGAAGAAATATTTGTGATTTTTGCTTTAATGGATGATACTGGGTGTCCTGGAGTTCATTATTTCGCAATTATTTGTACCAAAAATTAGTTTTTATTTAATGTCTGAATGTATGCATCAATCCACTTGCCTCTTAATATAATGCAAGTTCAGGTGATTAACTTGTGTGTATTTGTGATAATGCTTTATCTTCAGTGCAAAACAATAAATTTGATGAAACAGATGTGTTGCTTTCTGTTTTTATGTTATATTTGTGCTAAACCTTGCATAGTAATTGCACACTCCTCCACCCCCTTCTTTTTTTTAGAAAATCAATATATTTTTCTTTTTAGTTGCAACAGATACCAGTGTTATGAATATGCAATGATAATATTTCTGCAATATCAGTTTTCAGTGAAAATTTATAGACAGATTACTGACCACAGTGGCATGGAATTTCAGCAGACTGAGATTTCAGAATCATTACAATTATTTGACCTCGACTGACCTTTCC
The DNA here is from genome assembly GCF_021730395.1 of Mercenaria mercenaria. Lineage (NCBI taxonomy): Eukaryota > Metazoa > Mollusca > Bivalvia > Venerida > Veneridae > Mercenaria > Mercenaria mercenaria. The sequence continues at coordinate 24,507 of NW_026463052.1, read as the reverse complement.
TCCAATATTAAAATAACAATCAGGATTTGTTAAACTGACTTGTTCCACAGGTTTATCACCAAATCTGACACTAAATAAGAAGATATTCACAACTGAACAAATTTATGTTTACAATATAAAATTTTTATATATTCAACAATGTGCCCAAACAAGTACTGTTACATTGTCTTGACATAATTTGCTATTATTTTAAACAATTCCACCACCTACTCCACAGAGGAAGTATAAATCAAGCCTTACATGGAAATATAACCACACTTTAAACACTTAAATCTATATACCTACAACATTTTATTGATCAGGGAGAGACATTTATTGATCAGTATATTGATCAGCTCAAAAGCACTGGGTACCCAGTGCTAAATAATCAACTAGTACTATATTTATCAATAAAGAAAGATATCAGGTTAAAATAAATTTACAGCCCGAGTGTTTGAAAACCTATATGTGAACTAAATTATAAAATGTCTATGGATATAAAGTGGGGAATTTAACTTTCATACCACGGATTACAAATTCATATCGACAAAAATGGAAGATATACTTTTAACAGAGAAAGTAAAATTTTTAATGATATAAGTAAAATGTAAAGTATAGAATTAAAACGAATAAAAAGTATCATATTGCATGCGGAAACTGATTCAGAAAAACAACCTTAGATCTTACTAGGTAATTGCACAGAAACACTTGAAGGACATATTGAGTGAAAATCCAACGGAAAGTTTACGAATGACTGCAAATTATATGGAAACAGTAAAGAATAACTAAAATTCTGAAATACTCTGAGAAATAATAATAAATTGTGTAACATGTGAAGTTTATTAAGAGCCAGAACAGACACAGATCATGCTGACAAAAAATCTCAAGGAAGCATAACTAGTACACACTTCTTCTATAATAATTTGATTCAAATCTTGTTAAAACAAAGACAGAATAAGTGTGAATATTGAGTCTTCGACAGATTTACAAAACTACATTTCTGGACCACTTATTGAAAACGATCCTGTCAAGTACTGTTTAAATATCTCTTCAGTGCAAAACACTTCTGGTAGCAAACATCCAAAGGCAGCTTAACTGTAACTGGGAGTCCTAAAGTGAGATTCTGGTACAAAAAAAGAGTCTGAAGTCTCCGATTTGATGTTTAAATGACGAAGATCAGCTGTAGCTGAGCTGCTAAAGGATACAAATTTTTCAATGGCAAACATACACAGTTACTCAGAGAGAATCAAGTTTCTAAAATGGAGAGGATCAGCAGGAAAAAAAAAAACTTCTGGAAAAGATCTATCAGCAGGGTGAACCTTCTGAAGTTCAATGAATATGTTTTAGTAAACATTTGCCTAACAAAAAAAAATGTAAAATTCAAAACGAAATAAAAGATCAGGAGTGGTTTCATTAGGAGACCTTGTTTCTGAAAAAAAAATATGAAAAGACGGTCAGCAGGTCAACTAGTATGGGAAAGACAATGAATGCACAACATCAGCCACACTATCAAAAAGTCTGATATGGCAATAATCGTACTCGTCATAGGAATTATTTTCACTGATTTTTATTTTTAAACCAGTACAAAAGAAGTCACATTTGAAATTTACCAAATCAATAAACAGATCAAAGCTATAAATTATACACAATCTATCTTTGAACACGTGCCAAAACTTTATTGACATTCAAAGCAAAACAGTGCACTGGCGCCAAAAAAGCGACACACCGGATGTATTGTGAAAAGGGGAAGTAACTCAACTGGAAGTAAATGTGTAGTACGGTACTTCAGAAAGGAAAGCAGAGAAAGGTAAATAAATGCCAGTTTTATGCAACCTTTCTGCTTTAAAATAATTTTTAAAGAACTTTACATTAAAAATAATTATAATGCACTTCATTTAACTTTTAAATCTAAAAGGCATGATATTCTCCTAGTTCCCCACCCACATAAGCACCATTTTCCATATCAAATTTTCTCTTTTGGTAGAAATATTAAAACAGCTAGGCAGTGGTAGTGAATGCAACATGCAGTCATACTTGGAATGTCTTATCTGTGAAAGGTTGTTGAAAAGACCAGTACAGACCAAAAATGGTCACAGGTTTTGTGAAGGGTGTTTTTTCAAAAGAAGGTAGGCTTGTTTTTCACTTGTTTTACAATCACGTAGCCACAGTTTATATAGTGACTTTCCAGCTTTTAACAGTGAAGGAGTGCCTAATATGCCCTTCCAGAATTATTCTAGATTAAGGCACTGGTGTAGAGCCATTAGCCTCCACAGTGATGGCAGAGCAGGCAATTTTAAGTCACCAACTTAAAGGCACTCGCTACAGTTTTTCCGGACGGGTCGATATTTACCCCAACACCGTGCCAATTTGGTTGTGTTTCTAATCGATATAGCTCACTGCAGAGTTGGTGCGGTCCTCTGCACATGCCCGGAAGTGATTATCTAATGTCGTGTACTGCAAAAATTCGCAAATTATTGTATGTTCGCATGCATTTAATGTACAAAATTTATAATATACTGACTAAAGGTTAGGGTAAGTATCACCATGGTTACAAAATATATACATCTATAGTACTTTTAGTTCAAATTGCTTCAATCCGACATATACTGGAGTCTGTTATTTATACCAGCGCTCAAACTCTGCATTGAGTCACAGCTGTTTCTAATCTCGTACCATACATTCGTAAACTGTAGGTTTTGTTAAAAAAAGGGCGGAAACTTTCATCGTTCTATGCCATCAAAATGCTTCAGAAACACCTTTAAATCCGCTTATTAAGAAATCTGCCGTTTGATAATTTTATATATATATTTCTAAGTCATTTGCTCAAACACTGAAAGAGTATTTCGTACCAACCTGCGTTGTATAAAATGCCCGCCACACCCCACCTCGTTATAATTTGATTTAAGCGAAATCTACTATGGTGACCTATCAATTTTCTTTTTGTTTTAGATTAGGTAGACATAACCAAAGGCATGTGCAGAGTTTGATTAAATTCTATTATGTGAAACTCGATAAAATAGCAGAAGTACCAACTTAAAACTGACAAAAATATGCAAAAATAGCCCTTGGGTCTGCTGAACAAGTATTCCTTTCTTTACAAAATCATGTTCTTTTGAATTCTCTGAGCATGTTTCAAATAGATATATTGTTTTCCGTTATAAAAATGCTTAGATAATCAAATTTATGCTGATTATTGTACTTTACTGAAATATATTTTAGGATTACAGAAATTTTGAAAAATGTTTAAAATCATAATCATAGCACCATATCTAGGGCCAATTAAATTGAAACAAAGTTGGTGACCTAGTATTTTTATTTCATCTTTCAATACATCATAACATGATCTTTTAATACAAAACATTTCATCAAAATCTATTATTAAGAAAAAAATTACGAAACTGTAGCGAGCGTCCTTAAACTGCTTGGCCATGGAGAACCTTGCATGTGAATTTGATACAATATGAACTAGAAATTACTGTTACGGTGGGATGCCATATCTTTATTATTTCTACTATTGCTCTACCACTTCAATTGAAAGAATTGTTAAAACTAAGTTTATAAGATTCTTCCATTGATATTCATAGTTTATTTTTGTTCAAATGTATGTTTCACATTATTTCCACTAGGTAAAGACAATCACTAATTCGCAGTTTTCTAGAATTTCAGTAGCAACTTATTCCCAGCAGGTAACTGACAGCCTCCTCACATTTAATTTATAAAAAATCTTCCTATCATAAGAAATAACCTGATATATTTTGAAGTCTCATGATTCATTTTCTAGCAGAAAACGGGCTTTTGATTAAGCTTAGGCCATAATAAATTAATTCCTAGATTATCATCCCCCCCCCCCACTCTTTTTCATGCCGCCTGAACCTTTATTCCCCTCACAAAAAGAAAATGGAACCAAAAATGTACAGTCACAATTAAACTCAAGCTCCTCTGATTGAAGAGCATTGTTGTAAAATAATAACATTCACTACAGTTTTCATAATTGTAGCAGTTTTTCAATGTGAAATACAGAATGTAACTCTCAAAGACTGGTTTGGGTGTAATTATTCCAATGCTAACTCGTTACTGGACCTATACAATGACTTTATTTCGGGCAGTCTAGATCATAAAGTGCCGAATGATCGTGGCGAAACCATCTGTATACAAGCGTTTGTTGGTTGATCTAAAGTTGGTTAAATCCCTACTCCTGGGTCAAGTGGTACCCCTGCGTACAGTTGTTTTAAAAATAAAAAATAAAATTCTCCCCCCTGCCCCCTTTTTAAACAAAATTTGGATGATAATCTAGGAATTAATTTATTATGGCCTTACAGTTCAGCAACATTGTCATACCATCTTACAAAGAAATTATTTTTTGCTGAATTAGGACTGGCAGACAGCGATGTATTCTATGTGTTGAAGATGAAGTGCCTCAAACACAAGACTGTTTCAATCTGGGAATAGTAAGTGTATTTTACATCACTACAACAATACTGAATTTTTACTGGATTCTTTTTTCCTCAAATCTGCCAAGGTTTAGATGCAATATACATGCATTAAAATATTCATTAAACAGTTCTTCCTTTTTGAAGCAAATTATAGATCCATCAGAACTAACACCATTAACTGTACAATGAAAATGTTTAAACTATGTACCTGTAGCAAATTATGCAACACAGTATCAAGCCTACCATGCTGCTATACCACTTTACTGGAACATGATTGTAGGTAAATGTGTTCATACCAGCCCAGACTGTCATACTGGACAATACAGGGCTGGTCTATTACTGAGCACTTATAAAACACAAGAGCACCGCCTTGCGGGTGCTGACGCTCATCTGGTTTTTTTGTGTAACAGAAAAATTGTCTTGCCCATGATTTTCTAAGTCCAAAAAGGACCATAATTCTTGCAAAAAGCAGGACAGAGTTATGTTTCTTGGTGTACAGAGTCAGCTTATGATGGTGAACAACTGTTGCAAGTTTCAAAGCAATAGCTTTGATAGTTTAGGAGAAAAGTATACCTAAACATAAAACTTAACCAATAAATCTGATATTTTCTAAGTCCAAAAAGGGCCATAATTCTTGCAAAAAGCAGGACAGAGTTATGTTTCTTCCTGTACATGGTCAGCTTATGATGGTGAACAAGTGTTGCAAGTTTTAAAGCAATAGCTTTGATAGCTTATGAGAAAAGCTTACCTAAACATAAAACGTAACCAAGAAATCTGATTTTCTAAATCCAATAGGGGCCATAATTCTTGCAAAAAGCTAGATGGAGTAATGTTTCTTGCTGTACAGGGTGAGCTACTGATGATGAACAAGTGTTGCAAGAAGTTTCAAAGCAATACCTTTGATAGTTTAGGAGAAAAGCTGACCTAAACATAAAACTTAACCAGGCAACGCAGACGCCGATGCAGATCAAGTGATGAGAATAACTCATCATTTCTTTTCAAAAAATCAGATGAGCTAAAAATGTTTATTGACAACTTTTTTGCCTTTCTATTTTCCATCTGATCTTACCACATCAAAATGGCTGCTTAGAGTTTTTCATGTGTGTTCCGGTTTAGTGTTTTTCAGCAACTTTTCAATCGTATAAATGATGGTGATACTGTCTACTTGTAACAGTGAGCCCAATGCCCAACTGTATAGTGCAGCCTCATTTAATATCAAGCCATAGACATGTGACATGATACCCCACCAAGTCACATTTTACCGATACCAGGCTGACCAGTCCTAGTTCTATCTTCTTTATGTTGAGCATCAAGCGAGAAAGCTACTAGTATTTATAATTTTTCACATCTTTGGTATGACGCTGCCAGGCATGGAACCAACAACCTCCCACACTTGAAGAGGGTGCGCTCTTCCAATAGTCTACTGAGGTGGTTTCTAGTTTTTTAAGAGCAATAAGAGCTGTAATACAAGAAAGGATGGCACTGTTGCAGAGCAATACAAGGCAGTCTGATAGACAGCTAAATCCCCCGCCACTGTTATGGATAGTGAACGGGTAAACCTTTGACCTTTAGCTGTGACATTGGCCTTGAACTGATATGGCTGACTCATGAATTCTGCAAAATGTCTTGATGAGGTGATCATTTGACCCAAGTTTTATAAAATTTCTTCAAGGGGTTTAGGAGATATAGAGCAGACACAAAATGGAAGGCTCAAACCTTTGACCTTCAGCTGTGACCTTGACCTTCAGCCAGCATGGCTGACTCATTGGTTCTGCACATCTTCATGATGAGGTGATCATTTGACCCAAGTTTTATAAAATTCCTTCAAGGGGTTTAGGAGATACAGAGCAGACATAAAATGGAAGGCTCAAACCTTTGACCTTGAGTTGTGACCTTGACCTTGAGCCAGCATGGCTGACTCATAGGTTCTGCACATCATCTTGATGAGGTGATCATTTGACCCAAGTTTCATAAAAATCCTTCAAGGGGTTTAGGAGATATGAAGCGGACACAAAAGTGTTACGGACAGATGGAGACCATTCCTATAACCCCCCACCACTTGTGGCGGAGGATAAAGCAATAAAAATATTCTTACAGAATTTTTTGTTTTTGTTGCTATAGCATCAAAAGCTTAAGATGTAGCAAATAAATTATAAAGGCTTCTTAACACTGCAACCATAAATTATATGACCTGCATATTTTCCAAATTGCCTGCTCTTTAACTCTTTGTTTCCAAAATCCTTTACCAGGTACTTAAGAAATAATTTATAGCAAAAGAGTGCTTTAACACTATTTATGCACGATGGCAGGTTATACGTTGGGCATAATAATTTCACGAGGGCTGTGTGAGTGTATAAATAGTGTTAAAGCACTCTTTTACTATAAATTATTTCAATTTTAATATGCCTTTAATCTAAAACGGCAGATAAAATATAGTAGTGCTCTTTCTTAGTCGCAACAAAAACTTTGACGCTACTGCACGTTATCGTGTCATCATTCTAGCGTAAGCGTGTTTTAACAGAGACAAGCACATTAGAATTTGAGTTTAGTACTGATCTCAAGTCCCAAAGTAAATATAACTTGTAAGAACTCAATACAACATTAATTTTTGTAAAATAAGTAAGTTTTAAACTAAATGCAGATTCAGTGGTTCCGTAAGAAAAAAGGCCAGTCTATTTTGACCATAAAATAGGTCTAAAGATAACTGGTCTGGAAACAAATAAGAGTAAATAAAAAATTTATGCTGTCTAGAAGTCAAATGCTGACACCTTACATTTCAAATCAGACTGATGGCTTATCATATTTTCATTTTTATTATCCCCCAACAAAAGTCGGAGGGATATAGTTTTGGATTGTCCGCCCGTCCGTCCGTCCGGAGCCATATCTAGAAAGTGGTTGGGAATATTTAAATAAAACTTCATGTACATGTTCATCACCATGAGGTTAAAACACGGTCCTCACGGAAAAATCACGATTGTTGTGATATTATATAATGTCTCTAATATTGTCAAATTACATATAAATATTTATTGCAATAATATAGGTTTTTTAAACATTAATGATATCCAGTGCCGATTCTTAGGAAAGTTTCGAACATATTTCGTTTTGTCATATTTATGATTTTGAAGTACCTTTCTAGAAAGTAAAATTTAACTTGACTGTATGATAGTATGCCTAGAGTTTTCAAAATTGTGACTTGCGTAGGCATTCTCTGAAGATAGACTACTACCATGTTAAACGTTATCTACTAGGTGCCACAAGACTTGCCCGGTAGTTGCCGTTGAGAGGCCCTTTACAGTGAAATAAACAAGTCAAAGGTAATTCAGTGCACATTTTCATGAGTGTCACATAAAATACCTTGTATCTTGGTCATTTATCAGTGTAGAATAACAACAATGGTATCAAAATGAAGCCAGGGCATTGTATATTTATTTACAAACACTTAATCAAATTTTCTCATTAACATACTTATGAGTATCCATGCAAACTTAAAAATGGGCAGATAATTCGTTAAAAAGAGATTTTCAAATAATACAAAGATCAATATGGACAAAAATAAGCAGAATATGTATATCCAGACTACACAGAGTGGCCTGGTTCTATACCTTGGATACATAGGTAACCTGTCTGTATACCAATGCCATCCAAAGTGACTTGAATGTAGAGCCATGATGGCATGTCATGACAAGATACCCAGAATGGTGTGTATGTAAATCGAAGATACCCTTATTAGTCTATAAAAAAAAAAATATACAACTGTATAGCCAGGATGACATGCCTGTATACCCAGAATATCTAAAGCAAGGAAACTCGGTTGGCCCTTCTGTATGTCTAGAATACCCAGTCTGTATATTCAGTTTACCAATATTTGCTTGTATGTATCAGGGTTGTCAATAAGAACCGGCCGCCGGCCGAAATGGACGGTTCAAATGGCATTTGGGCCGGTTCAAATTCGCAAAAAAAGAAAAAGTCGGGCCTAAAAAGCTTAACCCGCCGACCATAGTATTTTTAAAGTTTTTTTCACGATTCTGTCATGAAAATATAATTTGTATAAAGAACTCTCCATCTAGTCTAAAAATCGATATTACCCACGGCCGTTTCCGTTCATAATACACAGCGTGTCATCACGGGCGATGTTCAATCTTAATTGCCGAGCGACATGTCATACATTTCATACACTGCCACGTGCCTGTCGATCTTTGACTTGAGTTAAAACACGCGATAAACCAATGACAGCTTTGGATGTAGAACGCATGACGTATTTTATCGGCAAAACTATTTAAGCTCCGCCTTTACAAATGATGATATACGTACGTCATAATTGACGAAATCCAAGCTAACGTCAAAGAGATGAAAATCATGTTTCACAGACTGAATTAATATTAGAGATCCACATGAAAAAATATTCATCAGTTATCATAGTGTCAAAGTTAGAGTGATGGGACATCCGCGATAATTTCCAAAAGTTTTGAAATCATGAGTGACGGCCCCGATTTAAAAGAAAATACAACAAAAAACAAAACAAAGAAATTATCCACAAGCTCCTTTATATTTAATAATCCAACATCGCTTATAACTAATCTGTAAACAACAATTTTCTGATATTTTCACACCTATTTATCCCTGTCGAGTGCTGTTTATTGCATTATATAACAAAGCCAGGTGTTGATTATAATGTGTGACAACTGAGACAGATATTTTATTTCTACAAAAAAAAATATTATAAATCACAATCAAATTTAGATCAGAAAATATATTGGCTTTTACCTTTTTCTATAAGTTTTTGAAATCGAAAGTACAGTAGTTGTCGCGGTATCAGCCGGCCGATTTTTGATAAATATTTCTCTTAAATCATTTTAATAAGAGGAAATGTCATGGTAAATTTTTATACCAGATACTGTCAAAGGCTGTTAAACTGTCTTTGCACCACCATAATTTGTCAAACACATCCTTTAAACTGGAGATTTGGTCAATGTCTATGAAAGTGTAACAGTATCCGGACATACAATTTTGGATATCCGGATTTTGATCAATAAAAAATCGAGACTAGGGGTTTTGGATACGGATAGGCGGGGATGAGAATCAAACAGTTAATTTTCTATGCCTAAACTTGTATTATTTCTAACTCTGTACATTTTGTTTTGATGGTTTTAACAGTGACATTTTTGTCATGCCAAATTGTAAAAATTCATCTGGAGAATCTTGTTCCCCACAAAAGAAATATGAGTACAGGTTTAATTCTGAGTAGAGTTTTGAATTTAGATATACAGTAGTGCAATAACTATTTAATTTTGCAAAGAAGTACAACAAAGAGTTGAAGTGTGGTGACAAGTTAGATATTAGCATTTCAGGACTTGAAAAATGCATTCATGAACATGTAAACTCATTTTTATTATTATCTCCAAATTTACCTGATGAGCTCATAAAAATGTGAAAATAAGGGTATATTGTATTTAAAAATGCAGTGGAAAAGATGTTTTTAAATGCTTCCAAAATGCCCCAGAATGCAGGAAATGAAGCGCTGAATTTCAAAATTTTCAGGGGGAGCATGCCCCCGGACCCCCCTAGCTGGCCGCCTGCTTTTCTATTTCAGCCTGTTCAACAAAAAATTATTGACAACCCTGATGTATACATGGGTAGCCAATATGACCTGTCTGTATGCACTGGATACCCAGAGAGGCCTTTCTGTATACCCATGGTGATCTGTATATATAGGCAGGGTGGCCTTTCTGCATGCACAAAACACGCAGAGTGCATGATTGTACAACTAAGATACCCATAGTGGAATGTGCATGTATGTATGTATACCCAGTATAATTTTCCTGTATAACTAGGGTACCCATGTTATCTGTCTCTATATCCACAATACCTATTGTTGCCTGTATGTATAACCAGGCTTTTCCCTAGATGTCTGTATGTATAGCAAGAATGGCCAGTCTGTATACATAGGATGCCCAGAGTGGCATGTCTGTATACCCTCGATACCGATAGCGGCATGCATATTTAGCCCGCATAATCAGTCTGTACACAAATGATACCAAAAATATTACATCTAGTGTTCACTTGCTGAAGATACTTAAATCTGACACTGAAACAAACAATCATCTTCTATATATTCCACAGGAGTTCATATATGGTGACAAGGCTGTAGTGTACGATATCTACAAACTGGAGGCACAGTGCAGGGAGTGCGGCTGTGTAGCAAACTACAGAGAAATTATGAAGGTAATTATTCATCCTAAAATTTATTTTCACACAACACTTCTATTTTACCTTTCTCCTACCTAAAAGTACCTAAGAGACTTCCAATGTTTTCAATGTATTTCATATAAAAAATTAATTCAGTACTATTCCAATGTTTGCCTACTTTTGAATTAGTGTTTCTATGACTATAAAATCTGCTAGATGTACAGTAACTAATTTCTTCAGATTGGTCAAGGATTGGGAATATACAAGCTGCATTTTCAGCAATCATTTTCAATTTTAATAAAACTTATAAAGAACTGTGAAGGAAATTGTGCTCAACAATTCGAAAATATTTGCTTACAAGAAAACAGTGGATCTTGATGCAATACGATACATGTACTAGTATGGACATTTTACAATATCTTCTGGTGTAACTGGGGAAGGCAGAGTTGAATGAGTGTTTGGAGTAACGTAAGTACTAAGGGAAACAATGACAAGGAACATTTTAGAGGTTGAATGGGGATGTTTTCCCAACTGACATCCTAAACTATTTCTATCTGCCTTCTCACTCATATCAGTTGATGATGTTAAAGTTATGGTAATTTCAAGCTACTGTCAAATAGACAATGTTACCATAAAATTTTCTTTTACAACATCTGAACCCTCTAACATTGTACTTTGGAGTACCTGACCTCAAACCAAGAGTTGTCTGCCTCTTACCAAAAATTCAAAGGTAAGACTAAACTCCTTGGAAAGCAATGATCACCATAAATGCAGTTCTTATGCTATATTACGATGTGGCTGGGTATGAGCCATGGACAAACTCTTGTTGGTTAGATATCTTCCCTGATGGGTTTTATTCAGCAGTTGTGAACTTCTTCGGAGGACTTGACCGTAACAACAAGGCAAGTTTGGTTTATATAATGCAACCAAAGCCAGCACGATAGTTACTGCAGGCACTAACAATATAGCACTGCAGAACAGAGAGTGAAAGTGAAACAACTCCAAAGATGAGGATAACTTAAGACATATCCAATATATGTATGCCTCTTTAAAAGAAGCAACATAGATCCTAAGTATATATGTAGAGTCTCAAGGCATTAAAGACTACACACTAAACATGCAACAATAGTATGATATCAAATCAAAATCATTGAAATCATGCATTGTGACCCAGAGACAGTAAATAACACAAAATATAAGATGTAACAGGAAATAATCTTGGATCTACGAGCTTCATACTCTCTACCCAGTACGGATCAATATTTCCGGATAGAATGGGAATACTCAGCCATTTCATTTATCTTAGCAGTTCTTATGTTAGTTTTGATGGTAGCACGGGCAATGAAGATAACTATGCCATAACTTTCACCTGGCAATAGTGGATATAACAGAGTAAAAACAGAAGCCCTCCTTATTTTTCAGACAGTCAAGTTGAACATTACACAATAATCAATGATTTAAGAACTAAATCAAAATTGTATTATGGTTTTTTGTAATGACTTATAACTACAAGTAATTTATCATGAATTTATTTCAGAACCATATCAAAAACCCATGCCAAGGAAGGAATTGCTCATATATTTATCAGATATTCAACAAGCTGACCAGTATGATATTAAACCTACAGTGTTCCATCTGCAGTCCACCTCATGACAGAAACATTCAGTAAAATTTTGGATTAACCAGGATTACACAATTTTCTTGTACAGAGACCAAATGTTTTGTTTATTCTGCATTTGCAGAAGTACAAGCCTGCACACAACAAGATTTTTAGTATATGTTGAACAGAATTTGTAAAAATGTAAAGGCAAGTCATGAAACCTGCATCTCTCTAGATTTACAATTGAACATTTAGTTCAACTATGGGATTGTATAGATTTACAGCTGGAAGTGTGCGATAACTAGCATTTCATTAACCCTTAAATTGAATTTTTCTTAACTTTCTTAAGAATTCATTTTTTAATTTCAATGTTAATAGATAAAACTGCTGTTTTATTCTGATTATAAACCATCATTATCTTGATATTGTACCAATTCATACCTTTGTTGTAGTCCAGTAGATTACATGAGAGCTTGGGTCATGCTCTATATCTTCTACCTGGTACACCCTGCTGTACAACAATGAAGGCAACCTGTTCAAATTATAAAATTATTGATATTAAGGTAGTTCTGCACGTTTGAAAAACCGGAAGTGATGGCGTAACGTTATTTATCCGGAAAACGTAGAATATAGAGAAAATCAGTTTATGAATTAATAGAAACCTGTGAGTAAATTTATTACAATGGCACTGTTGATATATTGTTAAAGTCAAAATATGATAGTAAAACATATGGCAGGATAAAAAAATCAAAATAATGTGTTAAAATTAGCATAATATGTCCCATTCACTTTAATGTTGGTTAAATATCTTAAAAATAAGCATACTGACCTATACATTTTATTTCACCAAATTACAGTCCATATGTTTATTAACAACCATGGGAAGCTTCATCAAAATCTACATTGTAGAAAAAATTCTATTCGGGAAAATGTTATAAAAGTTATGATTTTCCCATAGACTCCCATTATGAAATATTGCATGAGGTCAAAAATTTTCAAAGCAGTCTAGCAAAAAATCAAGCGCATGACCCTATCTTTTTTATTTGCTGAATTTTCTAGGTATATTCTGAAGTTTTGAAAAATCAGAGTTTAATCAAATTCTACATTGTAGAAAAAATTTCAATCCAAACGTGCAGAACTACCTTAAAGGTCATAGGAATGGTTTTTATTTTCAACATTTTTCTTTACATATCACCTTTCTATGTCTAAAAACAACATAAAAGTATCAATTTATGTTTGTTTATCTTTTTATAATACATTTTATACCAACAAAAAAAGTGCCTTCCAAAAAAAATTACATGGCTTATTTCCCCTGAATACTCTCGAAAAGGTGTGCGTTTTATCTACACATTGTCATTTTCACAAGCGATTATCACACGTCCGGAACTTGAAACTTGCAAAATAAAAAATAAAGAATACCAATTAAATTATTATAATGAATATCGAGTTTGATGAGGAATTAGACAAATGTGTAACATGTAAAACAAGTAACAATATGCAATGTGAGATTGTTGTAATGTGACATTGTAGTTTTGCATGTTCACTTTATTTTTTCCTACTGTGTAGGCTTTTATTTAACTACAATCAAGTTTTCATAATGAGAGTCTACAGGAAAATAGTTTTGATGAAATTTTTGCATACAGAAAATTTTTTACAATGTAGATTTGAATGAATCTGTCATAATTGTAAATTTACATATTGTTTTTCATTTGATAAAAGAAAATATGTAATAGTCTAGTCAAGATTTCAATAAAGTCTGCATGCTTATGTCTGAGATGAAGTCTGCAAAGTTTTCACACGTCAACATTTATATTCATATCTTTAATCTTTTGAAAGATACAAACATTGCCAGTATTATCAATAAAACAAAAGTTTCCATTTTTTCATGGTTTGACGTTTCCGTATTCCGGATCAGGGCGTTATTCTTTGTTTTACAGATAAATGATGCACTGTCATCAGTTCAAGTTTATACAATATACTACCTTACAGTGGCATTATGCACCACATCTTACTGCACATAGTGTGGTTTTTGGTGAATGTTTTATAAAAGCAATTTTCAGTTGCCATGTAATTTAATGTGTTAAATAACGATAATGCCTTATAAGTATTTGAAGTTGATGCTTTAGAAATAAAGAAATTGGACAAATAAAATAATAGTTTTTTCCTTCAATCTTCTACACAGTGATCTCCCTTACCTATAAGTTAAGATTTCGGAAGTTGAAGGGAAGCAACTCCTGAATGCATTTTGACTTTTCTTTAAAAAAGAACTGTCAAAATAAGAAAAGTCATATATGGAAACTTATCATTTTATACTGGTAACAGGAAGAGTTTGGTTTTCTGTTTAAACTAGATTTGTACATGAAAAATGCACATAATTCCACTTCACGTGAAAAATGGCTTAGTAACATGGCAATTTTTCATTTATGTTATATTTGATGTAATATAAGGCAATAAATGTGTTTTTAAAACTATACATCTGTTATTGTATTTCACAGATAGAAATGACTTTAAAATTTGTCAACTGCTAATTCTTGGGTTTACTCTGCCAATTTGAAAAGACCAGCACTGTTTGCTGGAAAAAGCAAATAACAACACTGTCTGAAACTGTATTAACTAACCAGCTACGGGAATATGGATCAAAGGTTGTCATATAGCAGTCCTTATCAAAACTGAATAGCAGGATGTGAGTCATGCAATCTCATATTAACAAGTCAATAAAGTACCAGTACCGCTATGTAGTACAGACTTTGCTACCAGAAAGGAACTTTTTATCTGAACTGCATTATAACCTAGTCAATGATGTATTAACTACATCATGATATACACAATATGTTATGATGTAAAACAGTTGGGTTTGAATTTACATGCATGAACATCTACAGTTGTAAATTTCTTTTAAATCTCAATTTATTTGAAAAAATGTCTTATTTTATATTTAAATTGGTAGTAAAATGGACAAAAACTGCACCATATTGAAAGGAAGCAACTGAAGAAATGAAACTATTGATATTCTAATTGGGCTTTTATGACACATCAGCTGAATGTTTATGTCGAGTTATTTATATATAATTAAATATCCAAGCAAACATGAAGAAGTTACAGACTGGACAAGGAAAATTACCTAAAATCTTTGCTTAACCTTTGAGCTAAGGGTTGAGACTTACATGTAGCACATTGTCTGGTTATAGCAGCATTTGTACGAAGGAATATTGACATTTGACCTGAAAGTGTGACCTTGACCCTTTAAGCTTGATGTCTTGGTGTTGTGCTTGATATATTGTATTACGGGGAACATTTTTGTCAAGTAATATTTAAATTCCTTGATGAACAGCTGGATTATGGACCAGACATGAAAGTGTGCATGGAACGACTAAAAGCATACCAGATGGACAGACAGACATGTGCAATCCTAATTCTTGGAACCAGTCTTATGACCAGTAGGGAACAAACCATTGGCTGAAAGATTAAGTACAACAAAATGACTAAATAATCTTGAATAGTTTACCTTTTAATATGCATTATCTAATTAGTGAAATGCACTTTTTATGTTCTTATTACTGCTTCATTAATGGATGGGTCAAATGAGATAAGGACCTTTAGTATTTTGAATGGGTCTTTCAGTCTGTTTCAGGTATTTTAGCTTTCTTCCGTTTTGTTTTTTTTTCCGTTGGATTTAACATCGCACTGACACAGCTTTAATGGTGGAGGAAGACCCCAGGTGCCCCTCCGTGAATTATTTCATCACGAGCAGGCACCTGGGTAGAACCACCGACCTTCCGTAAGCCAGCTGGATGGCTTCCTCACCTTAATGAAACCTTGTAAAACAACAATATCTCATTTAACATTGTATGGGAGGATTATGATCACAAAATTCTGGGAGTCAGTAAACACTGAAATACAGTAAACGTTGCATAGAAGGAACAGCTTGGGACCTCTAAAAACTGTTCCTTATAACTGAGGTTTGTTATATCCATATAGCAAACTAGTTCCTTGTAACCGATGTTTGCATAACGAACACAATTTGTATAGCGAACACTATTTGACTAACGTTTGAAAAGGGCTCACTCTCCGAACTGACCATGAATCTTTATGCGAGAATGTTGCGAGTCTAGTACAGGTCCTTTCCTACAGAGATAGTAAGGTTTGCATGTGTATGGCCGAGATACTGTTGAAACATGGCGTTAAACACTAAGCCAAAATTTACATTAGTAAGAATGACCGTAATTTGTGTTTATTTTTTGTCGGTTATTTCTATCTTCTTACTAAGATAACGCTTTAATTATGACTATAAGATACATTACAAACACTCCCAAGCCAGTCATCTAAATAATAAGTGTAAAGTTTCAACCAATTCCACTTTTAAGAATGAGGTCGGAGTTTGAACTGAACATTTACAACAAATCATCTTTGAAGTAATGCTCTTGACAAGATATGGACTTTAACCTTTTGAAAAGCACGGGGACCAAATATTACTAAGTCACTCATCTGTGAAGGGAACTGTAAGTTTTTCATCCCAGTATTTTTTTACGAAACACCATGAAATATCAGAAGAATAAAGGATATATTTGGATCTGACTTTCATGTCAACACTGACCCCTGTGGCAGCCCAAAATCTGTACTGGCAACCAGCTTGAATAAACTTGTTACTAATAGGTGCAATTACAAGTGTAAAATAACCTTTGACTTTTTGAACTTTTCCTTGAACTATGTTTTAACCTTATATGAGCCGTGCCATGAGAAAACCAACAAAGTGGCTTTGCGACCAGCATGGATCCAGACCAGCCTGTGCATCTGCGCAGTCTAGTCAGGATCCATGCTGTTCGCTTTTAAAGTCTACTGCAATTAGAAAAACCGTTAGCGAACAGCATGGATCCTAACCAGACTGCGCGGATGCGCAGGCTGGTCTGGATCCATGCTGGTCGCAAAGCCACTTTGTTGGTTTTCTCATGGCACGGCGCATGGATCCAGACCAGCCTGCGCATCCGCGCAGTCTGGTCAGGATCCATGCTGGTCGCAAAGCCACTATGTTGGTTTTCCCATGGCACGGCTCATATATCTCATACATTAAATCTTTTTATGTGCAGTGTCACACTAATCAAATGTCAAAATGGTTATGCAGAAAAACTTGGAACAGTTCAGCATGAAATTTAAATTTCAATATGATGGATGTGTTCTTTTTATATTCTTGGTTGTATAAGTGAACAGCTATTTCTTTATTGAAAAATATCTTTTGTAAGAATTTCTAATTAATTACAATTCATCTTTCAGTAGACCACATTCAAGTGGGTCTGCAAACAAATATACTGAGACAAGCTCACTGTTTGAAACTGAGACATTTTCAAATATAACCCACTCTTTCATTTCAATAATCACTGAAAAACAGTAAATAAGATTTTTGTTTGTTTGTTTGTTTGTTTTGGGTTTAACGCCGTTTTTCAACAGTATTTCAGTCATGTAACGGCGGGCAGTTAACCTAACCAGTGTTCCTGGATTCTGTACCAGTACAAACCTGTTCTCCGCAAGTAACTGCCAACTTCCCCACATGAATCAGAGGTGGAGGACTAATGATTTCAGACACAATGTCGTTTATCAAATAGTCATGGAGAACATACGCCCCTCCCGAGGATCGAACTCGCGACCCCGAGATCCATAGACCAACGCTCTTACCTACTGAGCTAAGCGGGCGGGCTTAAATAAGATTTAATTTTTTTTTTTTTTTTTGCCAATCCAAGTAAATATCCTCTGTTTGAGCTTACTGAGAGTGATGCAACTGCAGCATCTGTAATGCTTTCTGAGTATCATCATAGTAGAAAATTCTTTCTTCTACACCATCATACACCATACAGCTCACATCTGCATTTAGTAGTCTGTGACCTTGATAGCCATGGTTACCAATGAATTCTGTAGGAACTTCATATATACCAGTGATCCCAGAAACCAACAGCCTCTCTACGTTCTCCTTCCCTAAGAAATGTAAAGTATTGTATAGAAAACAAGCTTGTTATGATTTTTTCTTTGTATATAGTGAATTATCACAGTCTCAACCAATTTGGAAGGTCTATGACATGATTATCAAAATATTTTTCACTTTTAACAAACTATGCCAAATAAAATCAAACAAAAAATCATGCAATACTTCAAAGAATAGAGATGTGAAAAATCAAGCGGTCAGTAAAGAAAAGGGCCATAATGACACTTAAAATAGCTCACCTATGTTCTACAACTAAAATAGATAAAAACTTTGGTAAAGTCAACACAGAAACATTGTCTTACTGGAAAAAATAGGCCACAAAACTAGCCCGCACCAGCAGCCATGTTTTCTTTTGACAAATCAAGATGCCTTTGACAGTCTTAGTAGAGGCTAACATAATAATAAACCTTTCCATGAAATTGTTTCAAATTCTGTCAAGTATTTTAGCAGGTGCTTTAAATCTTTTATGTTTAAATGTGTTGGTGATCTTTTCTGAGGAATCAAATTAATTTAAACAGTCTAGGTAGACAGTCACCAAAGGAACTTCTGTGTGGAATCCTTTTAATACTGAGCTCACCAATATTTAAGGAGGAATGTTGTTTTAATATTTTCTTTTTATAGCTCGGTGGCAATGTCTTTTGACAACTCAGAACAACCTGCACAGTCTTGGTAAAGTATCACAAAAGAAACATATTCTGTGAAAATATTTTAAACCTGGCAAGAAGTTTCTAACAAGATCTTATATATTCCCAATGTACACATAAAGTGAAAGGTGACCACCCTGCCAGCAGCCATTTTTTTATGTTTTAAGGGCGTTTTTTTTTCTGGTTGTTTGTTTTTTTCAACAGTATTTTAGTTATGTAATGGCAGGCAGTTAACCTAACCAGTGTTCCTGGATTCTGTACCAGTACAAACCTGTTCTCCGCAAGTAACTGCCAACTTCTCCACATGAATCAGCGGTGGAGGACAAATGATTTGAGAAACACACACAGACAGAAGTAAATCAATATATCTCCCACCAGTGGTGTTGGGAGACATAAACATAAACAAGTACAGACAAGAGCTCGTCGAACACGAAATGCCCCCCTTGATGCATTTAGTAATTGCACAAGGAACAGAAATTATATGCTCACTGTAAACAAAAGTTCTACCATTCTGGTTTAATCTGACCTTGACATTTAACCTATTGACACTAGGCCAAAGCGTTCTTGAGTTATTGCCTGGAAACCATTTTACTGTTCCTGGTCACTGTGACCTTGACCTTTGACATACTGACCTCAAAATCAATAGGGGTCATCTGCTGGTCATTACCAACCTGCCTATCAACTTTCATGATCCTAGGCCCAAGTGTTCTTGAGTTATCATCCGGAAACCGTTTTACTATTCAGGGTCACTGTGACCTTGACCTTTGACATACAGACCTCAAAATCAATAGGGGTCATCTGCTGGTCATTACCAACCTCCCTATCAATTTTCATGATCCTAGGCCCAAGTGTTCTTGAGTTATCATCCGGAAACCGTTTTACTGTTCAGGGTCACTGTGACCTTGACCTTTCACATACTGACCTCAAAATCAATAGGGGTCATCTGCTGGTCATGGCCAACCTAACTATCAATTTTCCTGACACTAGGCCAAAGCGTTCTTGAGTTATTGCCTGGAAACCATTTTACTGTTCCTGGTCACTGTGACCTTGACCTTTGACATACTGACCTCAAAATCAATAGGAGTCACCTGCTGCTCATGACCAACCACCCTATCAACTTTCGTGCTCCTAGGCCTAAGCGTTCTTGAGTTATCATCCGGAAACTGTTTTACTGTTCAGGGTCACTGTGACCTTGACCTTTAACATACTGATCTCAAAATCAATAGGGGTCATCTGCTGGTCATTACCAACCTCCCTATCTATTTTCATGATCCTAGGCCCAAGTGTTCTTGAGTTATCATCCGGAAACCGTTTTACTGTTCAGGGTCACTGTGACCTTGACCTTTAACATACTGACCTCAAAATCAATAGGGGTCATCTGCTGGTCATTACCAACCTGCCTATCAACTTTCATGATCCTAGGCCCAAGTGTTCTTGAGTTATCATCCGGAAACCGTTTTACTATTCAGGGTCACTGTGACCTTGACCTTTGACATACAGACCTCAAAATTAATAGGGGTCATCTGCTGGTCATTACCAACCTCCCTATCAACTTTCATGATCCTAGGCCCAAGTGTTCTTGAGTTATCATCCGGAAACCGTTTTACTGTTCAGGGTCACTGTGACCTTGACCTTTCACATACTGACCTCAAAATCAATAGGGGTCATCTACTGGTGGTGACCAACCTCCCTATCAACTTTCATGATCCTAGGCCCAAGCGTTCTTGAGTTATCATCCGGAAACGGATAGGTCTACATTCCGACCGACCGACTGACAGACCGACCGACCGACCGACCGACCGACCTACCGACCGACATCTGCAAAACAATATACCCCTCCTTTTTCAAAGGGGGGCATAAAAATAATTTCTGTTATTAGTCTGGTCAAAACTGGCAGGCCCGTACTGGAAGATATACCTTTTTTAATTACTGCTGATTTTCATCACGATTTATCAACTATCCTGCAATATTTATTCGATGTTGAAATTTTGACTGATTTCCATCACTTATTATACATAGTCTTCCTGCTTGACAGGCATGCTAATAATACCATTATCTAATAGGTTAGGTTTGAAGTGAATAGGTCCTTTTAGTTTCTAGCAATTCTAAACAAGAGCTCGTCTAACACGAAATGCCCCCCTTGATGCATTCAGGTCTGCAAACAAATATACTGAGACAAGCTCACTGTTTGAAACTGAGACATTTTCAAATATAACCCACTCTTTCATTTCAATAATCACTGAAAAACAGTAAATAAGATTTAATTTTTTTTGCCAATCCAAGTAAATATCCTCTTATGTATAAACTTACTGAGAGTGATGCAACTGCAGCATCTGTAAAGCTTTCTGTGTATCAATAGGTCCTTTTAGTTTCTAGCAATTCTAAACGAGAGCTCGTCGAACACGAAATGCCCCCCTTGATGCATTCAGTAATTGCACAAGGAACCGAAATTATATGCTCACTGTAAACGAAAGTTCTACTGTTCTTGATCAATGTGATCTTGACCATATACCTATTGACCTAAAAATCAACAGGGGTCATCTGCTGGTCATGATCAACCTCCCTATTAAGTTTCGTGATCCTAGACCCAAGCGTTCTCAAGGTATCGTCCGGGAAGAGTTTAACTGTTCCGGGTCAATGTGACCTTGACCTTTGGCCTACTGACCTCAAAATCTATAGGGGTCATCTACTGGTCATGATGAACCTCCCTATCAATTTCATGATTCTAGGCCCAAGCGTTCTCAAGTAATTGTCTGGAAACAGTTTAAATGTTCCGGGTCACTGTAACCTTGACCTTTGACCTGCTGACCTCAAAATCAATAGGGGTCATCTGCTGGTCATGCTGAACCTCTCGATCATCTTTCATGACCCTTGGCCCAAGCGCTCTGAAGTTATCGTATAGAAACTGTTTAACTGTTTCTGGCCAATGTGACCTGGAACTTTGGCCTAATGACCTCAAAATCAATAGGGGTCATCTGCTGGTCATGATCAATCTCCTGTCAATTTTCTTGATCATAGGCCAAAGCCTTCCTATCGCCCAGAAACCATTTTACTGTTCCTGGTCACTGTGACCTTGACCTTTGACCTACTGATCTCAAAATTAATAGGGGTCATCTGCTGATGATGACCAACCTCACTATCAACTTTCATGATCCTAGGCCCAAGCGTTCTTCGAGTTATCATCCCAAAACGTTTAACTGTTCCGCGTCACTGTGCCCTTGACCTTTGACATACTGACCTCAAAATCGATAGGGGTCATCTGCTGGTCACGACCAACCTCCCTATTACCTTTCATGATCCTAGGCCCAAGATTTCTTGAGTTATCATCTGGAAACCGTTTAACTGTTCAGGGTAACTGTGACCTTGACCTTTGAAAGACAGATCTCAAAATTAATACAGGTCATCTACTTGTGATGACCAAACTTCCTATAAACTTTCATGATCCTAGGCCCAAGCGTTCTTGAGTTATAATCCGGAAACGGATTGGTCTACATTCCGACCGACAGACCAACATCTGCAAAACAATATACCCCTCCTTCTTCGAAGGGGGGCATAAAAAAGATCAATATAATTCTCTTTCTAGAATTTTAGGACTAAGAATAACACATTTCATAGCAGTTTATGGCTATCAAAAGCTAATGACAGCTTAGTGAAATTTTACAAACTTTGGCTTCTAATAAAATGATTCTTCTTTTTAATAAGATTATATAATTGTCTGAATAGGTGATGAAAATTTTGAAGTTCACTCTTTGGGTACTAACTTGAACAGTTCTGTTCTGTAACCAGCTCCATATCAACAGGACACAGACATCTGTAACCATGGTTATTGTTGCTAGGTACACACAGATGACTGCACGGTGATGTATCACAAGGATTTACTGCAAATAATGAATATTCACATCATACTGTGCTGAAAAGGGTGACCTTGTCATACTTACCATGCACAGCAATGTCACTCCAGTTACTGTATATAAAGACACTTTTAATCAAAGGACTCAAATGTTCCTACAGTTTGCCTACCAAGCAAAAAGTTTCATTTGTAATCTATGAGGTCTTTACTGAAGCAGGTATAGAATAAAGCTAACTTATATACCTTAAGATTTGCAACAATTTACATTCAATATTTTCCCCACCATCTAACATAATTATTATGGAGAAGAGGGGTGTCACGATAAACCGGTATACCAGTATATTGCAATATTCTGCCAAAACAGTATTGCACCGCAATACACCACCAACATAACAGTTTTTCACAGTATTTCTTCACATTATTCTTTGTCAATTGCATTTTGTGAATTGCAGTTTGTTTTCATTGTTCATTTGACTGAAATAGGAGTTCCAAAAATTTAATCAAATAGATAAGAATTCCGAGTTGTGCAGACGCTTACAGCAGTTGATTACCGCCTGAATCTAATCTTTCTATGACAAGGATTAAATGTAAACAACATGGCAGACAAAAGTGACGGCTTTGATATTCGATCTGTAGACAGACAAATAAAATTGTTGATGGTATTGCAATTTTCAGTTGTACAGTGGAACCTTAAAGACAGTGGTGGGTCAACTAACTTGAAAACGCATATCGACCATCACCGGCATCATACAAGAGTGAAACCGAAAGAAGGACCTGTTGAGCCCGAACCTTTTTAGTCAGAGGGAGAGATTTAGATTTTATTTAGTTACCAAACTGCTTTTTTTAAAGAAGAACTCATTCTGAAGTAGTGCAATATTGTACATGCATAACTTGCAGAATGTAAATGACTTTAAACAGCTATGCTCACATATACATTCCTTATAAATGTTGATTACTTTCTAATTTCTGTTTCTAGTCAAGAAACCCCCATATTTCTAGTCAAAACCTTAAGAGTGGTATTTGTTTTAGCATATGTTTACTTTCTACAACTTATTTAAAGAGTATGGAGGTGTGTAAAGGTTTTGCAGTAATAAAAGAATCTCCAGTCAAATCTACGGTTCATGAAGCACATATTGTGGTATGTATTGCAATACGGCAATAATGTATTGCAATATATCATGGTACACTTCAGGCGTATCGTGACACCCCTACTGGAGAATATGCTATCAAATATAAAAACATCACGCTTTATTAAAAACCAACCTTGCGAAGGTCTATCATACAGGACAGGATGATATAATGATGCTGCAGTGACATTTCCTGTACCAAGTGCCATCCCCACATCACCTGTGAACTTGTTTATAAGGACTGTGCTATTTCTGGTTGTTACATAGAGGTAGTCGGCCAGCACAGATAGACTGGGAGCAGCAGATCCACACAGGTAGTCGGCCAGCACAGACAGACTGGGAACATCAGATCCATTTCCATACAGCTGTAGGAACTAAATTATTTATATGGTGAGGTATTTACATGTATAAACATGAGAACAACTTACATTTCTATGACTGTGGTCATATAAGATTATGTCATAAATTCCACAACATTGAAGCAAAATAAAAGAGTGCCAAGCATTTTTTTTTCAAGAAACACAAGCTTTAAACCTCAAAAACACTATTAAGTATCAAAAGGAACACTGGACTGATGTGGAAGTTAAAAGCACTGATTAGCACCAACAGTGTCAACGAAATTCCAGATTTATCAGTCTGAAAGAACCAGTTTAATCAGAATAATGTAATATTTCAGGTACCTCTTCTAAAAACGTCATATAATAAGGTTTCAAA
>NW_026463051.1:0-64854 GCF_021730395.1 Mercenaria mercenaria | reverse complement strand
GATCTTGAGTTCTAAAGCTACACCAACATAATATTAAGGTAGTAGAGGCATAATAAGAGTACCTCCTTTTTGAAGAGTGTTCAATTCCTACCATAAACCCACTTTTACTGCAATTCTCAGTTGGGTGTAGGTTCAAGCCCTACTGGGACCAATTTCCTCCCCCCCCCCCTTATTTTCCATTTTTTCTTGTAACTTTTTACTTTTTTCAAGTCTTATGATTGATTTATTGTACAAAAATGGAAAAAAAAATTGACAAGTGATTTCTTGCTGTTCAAAGTGAATTTACTACTTTAACAGAAGGGGTAGAGTTACACATCTTTAAAAATATTGAGTTACATGCGGTAAAAGTTCTCTATTTCGCTTTCACTCTTTAGATTACATATTGTGGGAGAAATTTAGGTAGGTTTTACGTCTGCCCCAAGGGCATTTTTGAATGAAGTAAGCAAAATTCAAAACAGAAACACAGGATTCCACCTTATTTTTTCAATGTTGAAGTTAGGATTCTGTATCATTAAATCCGTTACTTATGGCACCCTAGATAAAATGATATTCACATTTTTATTTAGTGTTTTATAATTGTTTACCAATGATTTGATGATTATTTTATTAAAATTAATGGTAAAATGAGTTCTCTGCAAACGCTTTGTATAGTGGCCATCCCTTTGAAATTTGTCTCTACTTGAGCTAGAGGAGATACCATAAGTTATACAAAATTTATAGAAAAAAAACAGCACAGTAAAAGTTGTTAAAAAATTGCAAAACAGTGTGAAACATGGTCATCTTTAAGTATATACCAAGCAAATGCCATTTTGTAAACACTGCTATTACGCCTCTACTACCTTAAGTCATATAGCAATTTTCCAGCTCTTTATGTGAAGGAAGACTTCAAGTGTCCCTTTGTGCATTATTTCAGGCATAAGCCGACACCTGGGTAGAACCACCTGCCTACAAATGGCTTCCTCACACAAATCTACACCCCACAAGGGAGCTTTTGAACCCAGAGCAGTAATGGTCTGGAGGTTAGAAATCAGCAACTGTAACCATGTAACCCTCAGTAGACTTGACAAAGTATACTTCAACCTTTGTAGAGCAAACACAAATGGTAAAACTGAAATAAGTTTATTCATTAAGTGGCAGTTGTATTACAGAGATGAATTAACAAATTATGAAAAGATATCTGCATCTGTATGGGGTTACTGGATTGGTCATGTTTTACAGAATTGCTGATATACCTTTTTGTGTCCACTATTCAGTTTCAAGGACTGAATTATATAAGTACTTTCGGATCTTGCTACCCAAAATAGTGCTCCAACTGTTTCATCTAATACCAAGTTTTGTGGCCTGTTCAGATTGTCTACAAACAATGTGGGTTGGGAACCATCCAGATCTGTGGAGTGTATGGAACCAGCCTGACCTTCAGAACCCCATTCTGACCATAGCAGCTTTCTGTAGAAATAATACATGTAGAGACATGACCTTGTAACAGCTTTTTCCAAAATGAAAATTATCATAATTATGTGACAAAGTTTAATGAAACTGCTAATGAATTAAATATTCAAAAATGGACACTAAAAAGCAAAATGAATTGGTCACCTAAACACAAGCAGTAAGACTTCAGTCAGGTTAAGCTTGTAAAAATACTGGTCTGGAAAAAGCTGCAAACAGAATAATTGTTTACAGTAAAGTAAAACTCAAAGGTTTTAAAAGCTGTTTTTGAAAAACATCTGGACAAAGTCTGAAACAAAATATATTTACATTTCAATCCCAACTAGAAGGTGTTTTTTTCACAAAAATATATGTCTCCCCCACCCCATGTATACCTTTAGCTCTGGTGGCCATTTTGGCCATTTTGTGCAGCGAAGCAGAACATGTCGGCGATATGCACAACTAGGCTTGGTACTAATGACACCTGTAAAATTTTGTCGAAATCTGTCCAGCAGTTACCTGTGAAGTCGGACAAGATTTTTCTATTTTTAGCTCTGGCAGCCATTTTGTGCAGCCAAGTTGAAACTGCCAGCAACATACACAACTAGGGTTGGTACTGATCACTTCTGTGAAGTTTCGTCGAAATCAAGCCAGCAGTTTAACCTGTGAAAGCCGGACAAGATTTTTATATTTTAGGCTCTGACTTCCATTTGTGCAGTGAAGCAGAATGTATCTGTGATAGGTACAACCAGACTTGGTACTGATCACTCCTGTGAAGTTTCGTCAAAATCTGTCCTGCAGTTACCTGTGAAAGTCGAATTTTTAGCTCTTGCGGCCATTTTGTGCAGTGAATGGGAACGTGCCAGCGATATGCATAACTAGGCTTGGTACTGATCACTCCTTTGAAGTTTTTTCAAAATCAAGCCAGCAGTTTGACCTGTTAAAGCCGGACAAGATTTATCTATCTTAAGCTCTGACATCCATTTTGTGCAGTGAAACGGAATGTGTCAGCAATATGCACAACTAGGCTTGGTACTTAACACTTTTGTGAAGTTTCGTCGAAATCTGGCCAGTAGTTTGACCTGTGAAAGCCAGACAAGATTTTTAGCTCTTGTGGCCATTTTGTGCATTGAAGCGGAACACACCGGAGATATGCACAACTAGGTTTGGTACTGATCACTCTTGTGAAGATTCATTAAAATCCAGCCAACAGTTTGCGCTGTGAAAGCTGGACAAGCTTTATGCAAACGGACGGCCAGACAGACGGCCAGACAAGATGGCAAAGGCAAACAATATGAGGGAGACAAAATTCAGGAATATTAAAAACAACATAAATTATTGTTTTACATAGGCAAATTTGATGTGTAGTCTCAAATCTGCAAACCATACACTTACCTTGATTTTACATTCACCAAGACTGAATATGGACAATTTAAGTCACTGACTAATACTGCACAGTTATCTCCCTTCCATGAACACACTACAATTGTTCCTGCTGCACTGTCTACCATGTATATATTAGACGTAACCCAGTCAACTGCCACACTGGTAACATTCTCAACACCTGAATCATAAACAAATTTTGACAAATACAAAACAGTTATCCTCCTTCCTTGCAAACATTTCTGATTTTGCCTGACTCACAGTTTACCTTGTACAGAGAGCGGCTTTTACAGAATTCTTGTTAAAAATCTGTCGAAAATGTGTAATCAAATCAACAAGGTAAATTGCCACATTACTTTGTTATACAATGAACATTGTACATGTGACCACATGTACTGACTTTTATTAAACCACTGCTTTTACATCCTTCCCTAAATGTTTTACTGAATAAAGCCATCCCATTAAAAAACTTTTTCCACAATAAGCAGCCACATAAAACTATCCTCAGTTAGTAAAATTACCTGCAGAAGTATCTATTAAACAACAGCTTATAGAACTTCCTGCAACCCTCTAGTTGCAATTGTATACAATTAGCCTTTCTATTAGTTGAGCAAACAACTGTCACAGTCAGTGGACTGCGAGAAGTGTTTTCCTTCATGAAACAAATCTTGAACAATATGTATCACAGTTTCAAATGTTGATGTGCATGGCATATCAACCATTTTCTTGTCTTTCTAAATTTACCAGATTTACCACGAGACCTTTCTACTAAAAAGCTAAGATTTTGGCTGTCCCTTGTGTAATCTCTTAACAAAGTCTACTGTATCTACCTAGCATCACGGGGCTGAAACTGGACACTGCCATTATCAATATATATTTGGACACATCTGAAACATTTTGGCAGCAATTTAATTTTAGTTTTTCATGCTTCTAAGTTTATAATGAAATAATCTTTGTAAAATAAAATAAGCTTGTACTTTATTCCAATATCTGTCTTCCATATTTTTCATACATAACAATAATAGATTGAAAGACAAATTTCATTTTTTGATGGTGTTGATGCTGTTTTCCATAAATAACAGGGAATAAAAAAGACAATTTTTTTGGAAAATGTCTGAAATGAGTAACTTGTTACTTGTGCACAAAACAAACTAGAGCTATCACTAAAGGTGTTGAATGTACCCCCCGCATGCACTGACACAGTACATTGCAATTTGACGCACACAAGATTGCATAATTATGTGGACTGTATGTATATAGACTGTATGTATACAGTATAGTAACAAAAAACAAAGTCTCATAACTATGCAGAATATTTATCTAAAAGAATGTAACATGCACCATGCACAACTAGGGTTGGTACTGATCACTTGTGTGAAGTTTCATTAAATTGTGTGCAAGGGTTTGGTAGATTAGGCATGCACAAGATTGCATATGCAGACTGTATGTACATAGTATGTTAACAAGAAACAAAGTCCCATAACTCTGCAAATTTTGTCGCTGAAAGAACCTAACATGCCCCATGCACAACTACTGTTGTTACTGATCACTTGTGTGAAGTTTCATTAAATTGTGTCAAGGGGATGAGGAGAGATGGTGCGCACAAGATTGTGTCTATGTATATAGTATAGTAACAAAAAAACAAAGTCCCATAACTCTGCAAATTTTTTTCTAAAAGAACCTAACATGACCCATGCACAACTACTGTTGGTACTGATCACTTGTGTGAAGTTTCATTAAATTGTGTCAAGGTGATGAGGAATGATGGTGCGCACAAGATTGTGTCTATGTATATAGTATAGTAACAAAAAAACAAAGTCCCATAACTCTGCAAATTTTTTTTCTAAAAGAACCTAACATGCCACATGCACAACTACTGTTGGTACTGATCACTTGTGTGAAGTTTCATTAAATTGTGTCAAGGGGATGAGGAGAGATGGTGCGCACAAGATTGTGTCTATGTATATAGTATAGTAACAAAAAAAAGAAACAAGTCCCATAACTCTGCAAATTTTTTTTCTAAAAGAACCTAACATGCCCCATGCACAACTACTGTTGGTACTGATCACTTGTGTGAAGTTTCATTAAATTCTGTCAAGGGGATAAGGAGAGATGGTGCACACAAGATAGCGTCTACGGATGGACAGACAGACGGACAGACAGACAACCTGAAACCAGTATACCCCCCCTTACAACTTTGTTGTCGGGGGGTACAAATACCAGTAATATAAAGACAGTGCACAAGTAACTGACAACTCCCTTATATTATACTGGTGTGTATGAAAGACTTTACTCTTGATGATACAATTGTGTCAATAAACAGGCTTTCCTGTAACTCGCACAAATATCTGTCACTTCTATGAAAATTATATGAGTACCTTATCTGCATCAACAAAATCAACTCTGCTAATCAACCACATACTGTGTGATTATATGTCCATCTAGTCAATTCAAAAATATAAAATAATCACATATGTTTTACTCAAAATTCCCTATTGGCTTGTAGAACTTTAATTATATGGAACAATGTGAACTGACGACATGGAAAAGCACACCTCCAAACTAAACAATTGTCTTGGTCAGAAATAAAATTGCTTCTTTTGAAAGTAACCCCCCTTGAAACCAAGTAAAATCCTCACAAGAGAATATTTTCTTCAGTTCCCATGCAGTTTTGAGGGACTGTGATGGATGAGAATTTTGTCAAAGTAGTGTTGACCCCAAATACCTGTATCAATGGTGGCTAGGGGTTCTCTCTGGTTATTACTACCATCAAGCTTTGTTCTGTACACAACTTTTCCATTGTTTGCTGCAATCAACATACTGTTACCTGGACCAAAACCTGCTCAATATATAATATCTAATTCAAGAAAAATCAATCATATAGCAAAGAAGAAAGATTACACTGAATTGATAAAATTCAAATTTTGGACTGGCTTAGTTGCCGCATCTGAAAATGAGCATGGTGGTGACTGTGGTATTGTGTGATCAGGTAGAAGTATTTAACAGACTAGAGACTGTACCCTGCAGGTGAAGGGAGACACACCTGAGCCAAATCACACAAAAAGCTATCTCACAAGAAAAGAAATCCAAAAAAAAATGCACAAAAATTACATTCTTAAAACTACACTAAACTCAAAGCAAGTCCTGTTCAGTATTTATCAATGTTGATGGTCTACAATTTACAACTAGAATTAAACTTCAAACATTAAATTTGCTATGCAGAATTATCATGATGAAATTTTATTCACCTTTATCACCTTACTATTCATAAGTTTACACCCATGGCTGCTATGTTAACAAAACAAAGACCCTAAGGTTCATGTCCAAATTTTAGAACTGAAATTTCCTTGAAAACAGGCTCTGATAAAAATAATAACAGACAAAATCAGTGAAGTAGCGTGACTTTTTTATATAATTATATGAACTATCTGTGGAGTATACCTATAGCGGTGATCTGACTATCTGGCAACTGTGTCAATGTCTCAACATCCTCTGTCTCTGTATAATAAACATGACCTCCTTACCGGACACCAGCACTAACAGTGGCTCCTCTCCTGTAATATACAAGAACAACATTACAAGCACTTATCCACGGGAATATTTATTATATAAATAAACAACAAAATGTGCAAAGTTGATGCCACTCATCTACACGGCAATATTTTTTTAAAACAGAGGGCCATGATGGCCCTATACATCGCTAACCAGAGTTGATCTGGCCTACTGACCTAATTTTTGACCCCACATGACCAAGAGTTGAACTGACCTAAAGTCATCAAGACAAACAAGTTGACTAAATTTCATAAAGGTTCGGTTACAACTGTGGCCTCTAGAGTGGCCACTCATATTACTTGGAGTCATCAGGTAATTATAAATAAACAGTCTTGGAAAAGGATTAGATAATTTTTCAAGCATTTTTTCCTATATAACTTATATAATAACTAAGTGACCCCAGGGCTTGGCCTCTTTTAACCCTAGGGGCATAATTTGAACAATTTTGGTAGCGGACTACTAGGCAATGCATCATACCAAATATCAAAAGCCTATGTCCTGTGGTTTTAGACAAGATGATTTTTGAAGTTTTTTTCCTAAGTCTATATAATACTTGGGACCCCAGGGCAGGGCCTCTTTCACCCCAGGGTACATTTTGAACAATTTTGGTTAAGGACCATAAGACAATGCTAAAACCAAATATCAAAGGCATAAGTCTTGTGGTTTCAATCAAGAAGATTTTTAAACTTTTTTTACAATATAAGTCTATATAAAACCTGGGACCCCCGGGGCGGGGCCATATTTGACCCTAGGGGGATAATTTGAACAAGCTTGGTAGAGGACCACTCATTGCTTCACACCAGATATCAAAGCCCTAGGCCCTGTGGTTTTGGACAAGAAGAGTTTTCCTTTTGGTTGCCATGGCAACCAGAGTTCTGCATGGAATTCAATTCTTTGAACAATTTTGAAAGGGGGCCACCCAAGGATCATTCTTGTGAAGTTTAGTGTAATTCTGCCAAGTGGTTTTCAAGAAGATTTTTTTAGAAACTGTTGACAGACACATGACGGACGACTGACGACGCACGACAGACATTGAGCCTTTGGCTCAGGTGAGCTAAAAACAACATATATCCTAAGTTGCAGGTGATTAGGATAGAATTTTAATGTATAATTTATCATAATGTTTTTTTTTTTGTTAGCTATAACATGATAAATATTAAATGTATATTTTTAAGAAGATACTCATTATGTCTGTCAAAATGGTTGCAAAAACATAGATTCCTATTATAAACATTTTCAATTATTAGAGGTATATATTAACAGTAAGAAAATCTGCATATTTTTTTTTTTTGTGGGGGGTGGTTGGATTTAACGTCGCACCGACACATGATAAGTCATATGGCGACTTTCCAGCTTTTACTGGTGGAGGAAGACCCCAGGTGCCCCTCCGTGCATTATTTCATCACGAGCGGGCACCTGGGTAGAACCACTGACCTTCCGTAAGCCAGCTGGATGGCTTCCTCACATGAAGAATTCAACGCCCCGAGTGAGGCTCGAACCCACATCGATGAGGGGTAAGTGATTTGAAGTCAGCGACTTTAACCACTCGGCCATGGAGGCCCCTTTGTGGGGGGTGGGGTGGGGTAGACTAGTGTCTACAAATCTTGGACTAGCTGACAACCTTTAGTTTCAAACCCTGTAGTCTGTAGAATTTACATATAGCTGCAATTTTCTCCTCAACTACTCACTGGTATATAAGCATCATACCTGTAACAACGCACGTCCTGTTGTCATCTGCCAGCACATATCCAGCTATACAAGAACATGTACGCTGTCCTGTATTATCTGTACACAGTTGACTGCACACTGGTCCTCCTGTTGTACCCTCTCTACATCCATCCTCTACTCCCAACTTCCCTGATACTGAAATTTTACCATAGTAATGACAGTATAAATGAAAACACATTAATCAAACTTTAATACGAACAATAACCAGATGTCCACCGGCCAACTGTCAAAAGGACTTATGTTTATGATACTATCTGGCAGCATCAGAACTGAGTGTGGCAAACATTTCTGCCAAGTTATTTAAGAACATTTCCATCCATGGCTAAGTTACAGCCCAGACAAGAGAAAATGCATTGACCTTTTACTAAGTGTGATTTGACTTTTCAACTACTTACTTCTGACAGACTGTTTCATTGAGGTAAACAATTGTGCTAAGTTATTTAAGAAATCCTCAATCCATGGCTGAGTTACAGCCCGGACAAGGAAAACTGCACCAAGTTTCGACCTTTCACCTCTTTGTATGACTTTGAACAGGGGTCTGGGAGCTGCACATGACACTCTGTCCCATTGCGGCAAACATTTATGCCAAATAAAAAAAAGATTGCCTAATGCATGGCAACATTACAGCCTGGACAAGCTCTAAAATGACCTTTGACCCCCCAAGTCTGACTTTAACCTTTGAGATAGGGATCCGAGGTTTGCTCATGAAACCCTGTCTCATAGAGGTGAACATTTACCTTTGACCTTGAGCTGAGAACTTGGCATTGAGCCGACATGGCTGACTCATAAGTTCTGCACATCATCTTGATTAGGTGATTACTTGACCCCAGTTTCATGTAAATCCTTCAAGGGGTTAAGAAGATACAGAGCTGACATAAAATGGGAAGGCTCAAACCTTTGACCTAGAGTTAAGACCTTGACCTGAGATGTCTGACTCATAAGTTCTGCATATCGAGGTGATAATTTTACACAAATTTCTTGGAAATCCTTCAAGGGATTAAGGCAATACATAGGACACAAAATGTTACAGATGGACGGAGACCATTCCTATAAACCCCCACCACTTGTGGCAGGGGATTAACTTAAGTTAATTTGATGATCGCTACTCTAACATCTGTTCAATTCTGTTGCAGTACCGCATTATGATCGCATTAGCTGCATGCTCGATAGTCAAGAACAGGATTCCATGCCGTTTTTAATAGTCTTTAAAATAGATGCTGTCTGTTAAATATCTTTTTTTTTTGGTGAATTGCAGAACAAGTACAAATTATAAAAAGCAGAGCTAGTGAAAATAAATTCTTGGCATCTGGTCTTGCATGAAGAGTTGTTCAAAGAATTTGTCAAGCCCTGGACAATCTGTATGTTTTATTCCACATTTTTCCTAATTGTCAAGGTCCTGGTCCCATTCTCAAAAATTAAAGATGACAAGATTGTAATAAGACTGTCTCATGTCCCTATGTTAGTTCTGTCATATTTCTAATAATTATGTTTTCCTCATTACAGTGGAGTAACTCAGTGACTTTTAAAAAAAAATTCCATGTTCGAGTCCAGGACTTCTTGGCTACAAATAAACGAGTGACCCAATAGCTCATCCTGAGCTTCACTCAGTTGAACAAGACTAGGACAGATTTCAATATTAATGCACTGTGTAATCCTTTTTAATACCCAAGCTTGATAAACATATCAAAATAGAACAGAAATGACTGAAACTGAGTTCAAAATCCAATGATTTGATTTAGAAACATAATTATGTAACTCAGGTTACTCCAGTAAACTCTGTCGCCGACTCTGATAGGCTAGGCTATGCATCCTTATTGGTATTGAAAAAAAACCTGACAGTGTTTGTTGCATAGTGATAGTAGGTTTATAGGCCACTTTCAACAGCCTTGCTGTTGGGTTAACCCTTTAGCGACGTGGTTAGAGTGTTTGTCTACGGATCAAGAGGTCTGTGGTTCGAGCCCCAGAAAGGACCTTGGTATTTTCTCTTCCTGGATTTACTCTGATTGTGTCAAATTTAAGTGTTTGACAGACTCATGAAGTGGGCATAGAGGGTCATTCTGGAGAGCTGGTGAGCTCTGAAAAAGTAAAGGGGGAGAAGTGTAGTGATAGTAGGTTTACAGGCCATTTCCAACAGCCTTGCTCTTTGGTTAACTCATTAGAAACGTGGTTAGAGTGTCCACCTATGGATCACGAGCATAGGGGTTCGAGCCCTAGTAGGGTTCTTGGTATTTTCTCTCCAAGGTTAACTTAAGTTGTTTTGCCTTGATTTTTGGCTTTTTCCTCAGAGGCATTTTGTCTTTGTAATGTTTGTTTACACCATATAGTGATTTACCGCAGAAATAAATTAGGGCTGTAAAGATTGGTTAGAACTGATACTGAGAACCAATCAGAAGCGACGTTATAAAATTACTATCCAGTGCGAGCATAAAAAAGTCTGCGGCAAATATACCGATTCCCGAAACAAGCATAATCTGACTTTTTTGTTAAAAATTCAATGCATCCTGTGGATGCAAATTAATTGAAAATGTGCGTCCATGGAAATGATTATGCTCTAGGACACACATGCAGGTAAAAAATCACACTAACTCCAACAGGTTCATAATTTCTATTTATATTTTTATTTCTCCTGGCCCCAAACATGCATGGTTTAGCAATCAGATAAAAATGTGCTATTTTAGAGTCTTAAAATTAAGTTATGAAATGTTTGCAATATATTCATGAAAATTATCATGTTGCATGCTGCCAGCTAGCTAGACTGAAAAAAATAGAGCTCTATGCAGGATTCACACCTTTCCAACACAATGTACCATTCACACCTTCCCTTCAATTTCAATACAATTAAGTGGTTACCTTTCA
The DNA here is from genome assembly GCF_021730395.1 of Mercenaria mercenaria. Classification (NCBI taxonomy): domain Eukaryota; kingdom Metazoa; phylum Mollusca; class Bivalvia; order Venerida; family Veneridae; genus Mercenaria; species Mercenaria mercenaria. The sequence goes on along the minus strand of NW_026463051.1, from coordinate 53,910 downwards.
AAATACCTACCATAACTTCAAATAACTGGTTTCCTTTCAAAACACTAGGAAATATGATCAATTATCTCACTCTTCAGTTACTAAGCATAACGTAACGTCGCGAAATCACATTGCAAAATTATTTTCTTTTCACGGTCAACATTTTTGACATTAAATCAATAAATCAAGACGTACACAATTCTCTCTGTCAACATGTCTTGGAGTATCTAGATCTTGACAATGAACTCCACGGCGAAGAGATTCTCAAAACACACCAACTGAAAACTTTCTTTCTTCGATTCTGCCGCTTAAAAACTGTTTCTTACGAACAAAATAATTAAAATATCGTTAGCGGCTACTGCAGCTGCTTACCATTAGAAAATAGATGCATCATTTGCAGACAGAATACAAATGTTAGATGTACATAATTCATGTCTGCCTGTCGTGTGTGTTTCCGACATAAACACTGTGTGTAACCTGCTAATCCTTTAAATAGAATGTGGCACGTAATTCACGTGCAAATACAATTGTCATATTCCTACTGGAAAGTCGCAGATCTGTACCTTACACAAAACACACTTTCCTACAGATTTTGTTAAGATATCCAAAATTTATATTTTGTAAAATAACTTGAGCTACAAAAGAAACTAGTTTCCTTGAGATAGACGTGTTTTATAGCTTGTTGTTTGTTTAAAAAAAAACAAAAAAAACCCATAGCAATGTCGGCAGTTATCGACACCTTAAGCATTAGCATAGGATAACTGATTGTTTACTTATGATAATCTTAGCTGAAACCGATTTTCAGCTTTATTAATTTTTCATCCGCAGCATCATCAGAATAGCCCATATAGCAACAGCTGTAACGCAATACGAATATAAGAGAACCACACATACAAAAAGTCGTGGAGGCAGTTACCGACACCATTCGGCAGTTATGGACACCCTTACATTTTTTAAAATAAAAAATCAAATAAGTATGTTGACAAGCGATGAGTAAGCTAAGAGATGAAGAGAAGTCAGTTGAAATGCTTTTAAATTATAAATAAAAATGATAAGAAGTTGCTAGACGTTTAAGACTTTCAAACCGAGTCTGCAATTTTCACTGTTTGCCTTGTTCCCGGTGCTTCCGAGGGATCTACTTTCCAGATTTTATTTACTTCACAACAGCGGGTGTTAAGTGCTGTGTGGCGGCCGTAAAAAGTCGCCCCGACTTCATCTCAGTGTTGTTATATTTTCTGGTCCTTCGGGATCATTGATTTCAATTCATTTAGATTTGAAGATTGAATACTGCTTAAGCCGGTGCTAGGGGGCGTGGGCAGTGTTGCATTTTCCATTACTGCTCATGAACAGACTCAATCAAACCGAGTCTGCAATTTTCACTGTTTGCCTTGTTCTCGGTGCTTCCGAGGGATCTACTTTCCAGATTTTATTTCCATCATTTTGGCTAGAGCTAGATTGTATATTGGCCGTGTGTATAAGGCAGACACTTTTGCCTTGATGTTATAGCCTACATGTGTGCAAGTAGACCTAGACTAGCTCTAAACTTAGTTTACAGTCAGTAGAACTTTTTAAAAGCCAATAAAGGACGAAACGCAACAATGTTCAACGTCTAGAATATACAACCGTAGAGAAAAATACAAGAGGTGACCAAGCACCTTGATTTCGTAGCATTGTAAGCAGGGTTAAATTTTCGTACACAGTTACATGTCTGTAAACTTAGCCAAATTATGGTCCTACTATTTTAGTAATAGCAATAGTTTATATCAGAGTCTAGATCTGATAATTTAGGCAACCGAAAATGTTTGTCAGTTCATTACACTGACAAACAGACAGAAACATTAATGAACAGACGGACAGACAGAATCCCTGCCACTTCTTCTAAGAAAATAGGTCGAGTGCTCAATAGCACTTATGTTTCGTATAAAGGAAGCTCTAAAAGTCGCATTAAAATAGGGCTATTATAACAGTAGCTCAATCTGGGATGTTGTATTCGAGTGCTCGAGTGGATTTTTGCCAGACAGGATCTCACGAGGTGCGCGAGCACCGAGAGTGATCCGACCTTGCAACCTCCACAAGAGCCAACTACAAATTCCCAGATCTAGCTACTATTATGATGACCCTTTTATTATATGCCTCCACCTGTTTTGTTACTGAATGAAATCTTCAATGTTTATCGATATTAAAATGGAACTTAGTGAGGTACTGTATGCTATGTATAGAACTGTGTCAGGTCATGCATGTTAAGGAAAGTAGTCCGGCAGCATACAATACAAAAGGTACAATACGGATTTTTTTTCTGCCTGTTCATATTTATTGTGAAAAACAAGCCTATTTTTTTACAGAATTTATATATGTATATAATAAAGATCTATTCTGTTCTGAAAGAAGCATAAAATATCTAAATCGACAGGTAAGGGGAAAAAATCTAGGCTATGAATTATCTAATGGGTGGAAAACTGCGACACTATGTTTTTATGTCGGCAGACACCCATTCTTTCCTGTCTCCTTGGCATCTTGGTAATATTTTCCTCCATAATTGTTGTCTTTCATATCTGTCCTCGTGTTGCACACGCGAAAATAACTAAATTTTGAAAAGCAATTTCAAGGGAAACAACACTATCCACCTTACGACTTGCAATAACTCTTCCAAATATTGTTGAAGGAGATACGTCCTGTCAGTAAGAACAATATCTTGATGTAAAACGATAGTGCGCAGGAGTTTCGCTTGGACTCACAGACATTTAGGAAGAGTTTGTGACGTCATAGAAATGTCACAGAAAATCTTAACGACTGTGGCACTCTTACAATTAGGGTGTCGATAACTGACGACTGTCGGTTCTATGCGCAGTGTAACATACAAAAAAATGTTTGCAGTTGAAAATACATCCAAAGGGCCTGCATACCATAGGAACATTTTCAGACTTAGGGAGATAAGGAACAGATATAAAATTATCAAAATTAAAACTGTGGGTTCGCACTGCATTGAAAATATTTTGTAACTGCTTATAACTACTTAATAAATGTTGATTTTTAAATTGCGTCTTTTTTATCGAATAATAGGTCCTGTATACACTATGTACCTTATACTATTACACGTGATGCATTGGTGCATTGGTGCATCTATAGTAGAGTGAGGACGACCAGAGTTCGAATCCATAAAAATTTTATATCTCTTATTCATTTACTTTTTGTTCCTATTCATTTGAAATCAAGCACCTATAGTTTTGGTTTAGGTGGCAATATTTCTAAAACTAGTACTTTCGATCGGAGTTACAAACGGCAAATGCTATATCGCTCTTTACGTATGTACATGAATGCCGGAATATATATCATAGCTTCTGTTTGCTTACTGGATAGATCTTTTAAACATTTCAATATATAGACAGATAAGATTCTAACACGAATTAATTCTAACACGACCAGCAATTAACCTACATACATGTAGAGCAAAATAAATCTCGGGTTATTCTACAATATACCACTCGCGTGCAATGACGTCATCCGATCCAGGTGCGTACGGTGGTCGTAAAAAGTAGTTACCATTTTTTCTTACACTTTTGATACTATTATGTCGTGTTAGAATCGAAATAACAAGTTCCCAAGTGTGATTTATCGTAAAATAACCCTTGTTTTTCGTTCTTATGCGAAATAATATATCACTCAGGCCTACGGCCTTCGTGATATCGATATATTCTTACGCATAAGAACGAAAAACTCGGGTTATTCTACGATAAACCACTTTTGGGAACTTATTATTTCTTAAGTAGCGTACACGCGTAATTGCAAGTATAGGAATACAAGACTTGAAGTGTCTGAAAATGTCGAAATGACGTTATTACGTAGGTGGAAATTAATGAAATAAAGAAAGCCAGATTTAGTGCTGTTCAGTCTTCTTACACAGTTTTGTATACCAGGTTCATATAAGAAGAAGTTGAGTTTTTTCCCTATTTCAGCTCTGGCAGCCCTTACCTTCAGTCAAGTGAGAACATGTTATTAAGTGAAGTTCATCAAAGAATGCTAAAGACTAAATTTCACAAAGATATTTCGAGGGGTTCATGCGAAGGATGTTGGTTTTTAGTAATTAGGTTATAAAGTCCAATGACAGAGCACACTTTAAATAGACTGAAAATTATATATCACGTTACCTCAGACAGGTCGTCATGATGGCATAATTATGCGTATTACAAACAGCTCTCATATTAATGTCGAGTTTGCTCCATATGTGGCATTCAGTTGCTTACGCTTTTCCATGTGAATGTCGAGTTTGCTCCATATGTGGCATTCGACATTCAGTTGCTTACGCTTTTCCATGTGAATGTCGAGTTTGCTCGATATGTGGCATTCGGCATTCAGTTGCTTACGCTTTTCCATGTGAATGTCGAGTTTGCTCGATATGTGGCATTCGACATTCAGTTGCTTACGCTTTTCCATGTGATTTTTTAAATGTCGAGTTTGCTCGATATGTGGCATTCGGCATTCAGTTGCGTACGCTTTTCCATGTGAATGTCGAGTTTGCTCGATATGTGGCATTCAACATTCAGTTGCTTACGCTTTTCCATGTGAATGTCGAGTTTGCTCTGTATGTGACATTCGACATTCAATTGTGTACGTTTTTATTTATTCGTGAGTTAGCTCGACATATGACATTTAAATGTTTACATTTTTTTTTAGTATCGAGCTAGATTCAGAAATCAAAGTTTTGCAATTTTTCATGTCGACTATCAACATTATTTTTATACTTTTTTTAATTTCGAGCAAGTTTCATCTGCGACATTCGACAACTTATTTTAGCTGTGTTTAGCTCATTTGAGCATAATATGGCCAATGTGATCGAGCTGTCGTGTTCAACCGTAATCTTGCTTCCGTCATTGTTGATACCCTAGAGGTAACTCCGGTCTTAGTCACACTAGATCAGAATTCATCTTTTATATGAAATGTAAGACAATTTTGAAACTAGTAAATGTATGGTCAAACCGTTTATAAAATCTAGGTCAAGTACAAAACTGAGTTAGTCCTTGCGACCCAGAACTAGCTAGGTTCAATCATAGAACACTATCATTTTAGAAGCCACTTTTTACCTGATCTAAACGAAACCTGCTCAAAATTATATAATTTATGGCTTCATGAGATCTATATATGTTTGGTTCAAAACTGGGTAAAAATAGGCATCTCGATAGAGAGTAAAATCATATAACAAATACGTTGTGTGAAAAGAAGAGAACAGAACAGAACTAACATGCATTTTCTTTTAATTTATACATTGTACAACATAATATACATATAATATAGTTCTAAGTGAATATGTCATCACGTGTAATAGTATAAGGTAACATGAATAATACATGATTATGAAATATGGACTTTATATAAAAAAATTAATGGTATTGAAACGACTTCCATCGAGACATGTATGTATTTTAAAATTCTTATCTGTCTATATATTGAAATGATTAAAAGATCTATCCAGTAAGCAAACAGAAGCTATGATATATATTCCGGCATTCATGTACATACGTAAAGAGCGATATAGCATTTGCCGTTTGTAACTCCGATCGAAAGTACTAGTTTTAGAAATATTGCCACCTAAACCAAAACTATAGGTGCTTGATTTCAAATGAATAGGAACAAAAAGTAAATGAATAAGAGATATAAAAATTTTCTGGATTCGATCTCTGGTCGTCCTCACTCTACTATAGATGCACCAATGCATCACGTGTAATAGTATAAGGTACATAGTGTATACAGGACCTATTATTCGATAAAAAAAAAAGCCGCAATTTAAAAATCAACATTTATTAAGCAGTTATAAGCAGTTATAAGCAGTTACAAAATATTTTCAATGCAGTGCGAACCCACAGTTTTAATTTTGATAATTTTATATCTGTTCCTTATCTCCCTAAGTCTGAAAATGTTCCTATGGTATGCAGGCCCTTTGGATGTATTTTCAACTGCAAACATTTTTTTTGCATGTTACACTGCGCATAGAACCGACAGTCGTCAGTTATCGACACCCTAATTGTAAGAGTGCCACAGTCTTTAAGATTTTCTGTGACATTTCTATGACGTCACAAACTCTTCCTAAATGTCTGCGAGTCCAAGCGAAACTCCTGCGCACTATCGTTTTACATCAAGATATTGTTCTTACTGACAGGACGTATCTCCTTCAACAATATTTGGAAGAGTTATTGCAAGTCGTAACGTGGATAGTGTTGTTTCCCTTGAAATTGCTTTTAAAAATTTTAGTTATTTTCGCGTGTGCAACACGAGGACAGATATGAAAGACGTCCCTGACAACAATTATGGAGGAAAATATTACCAAGATGCCAAGGAGACAGGAAAGAATGGGTGTCTGCCGACATAAAAACATTGTGTCGGCAGTTTTCGACCCCATTAGATAATTCATAGCCTAGATTGTTTCCCTTACCTGTCGATTTAGATATTTTATGCTTTTTTCAGAACAGAAAAGATCTTTATTATATACATATATAAATTCTGTAAAAAAAAATAGGCTTGTTTTTCACAAGTAAATATGAACAGGCAGAAAAAAATCCGTATTGTGCCTTTTGTATTGTATGCTGCCGGACTATTTTCATTAACATGCATGACCTGACACAGTTCTATACATAGCATACATAAAGACCTCACTAAGTTCCATTTTAATATCGATAAACATTGAAGATTTCATTCAGTAACAAAACAGGTGGAGGCATATAATAAAAGGGTCATCATAATAGTAGCTAGATCTGGGAATTTGTAGTTGGCTCTTGTGGAGGTTGCAAGGTCGGATCACTCTCGGTGCTCGCGCACCTCGTGAGATCCTGTCTGGCAAAAATCCACTCGAGCACTCGAATACAACATCCCAGATTGAGCTACTGTTATAATAGCCCTATTTTAATGCGACTTTTAGAGCTTCCTTTATACGAAACATAAGTGCTATTGAGCACTCGACCTATTTTCTTAGAAGAAGTGGCAGGGATCCTGTCTGTCCGTCTGTTCATTAATGTTTCTGTCTGTTCGTCAGTGTAATGAACTGACAAACATTTTCGGTTGCCTAAATTATCAGATCTAGACTCTGATATAAACTATTGCTATTACTAAAATAGTAGGACCATAATTTGGCTAAGTTTACAGACATGGTAACTGTGTACGAAAATTTAACCCTGCTTACAATGCAACGAAATCAAGGTACTTGGTCACCTCTTGTATATTCTCTACGATATGTAACTGTGTACGAAAATTTAACCCTGCTTACAATGCAACGAAATCAAGGTGCTTGGTCACCTCTTGTATATTCTCTACGGTTGTATATTCTAGACGTTGAACATTGTTGCGTTTCGTCCTTTATTGGCTTTTAAAAAGTTCTACTGACTGTAAACTAAGTTTAGAGCTTGCACACATGTAGGCTATAACATCAAGGCAAAAGTGTCTGCCTTATACACACGGCCAATATACAATCTAGCCAAAATGATGGAAAGTCTTAAACGTCTAGCAACTTCTTATCATTTTTATTTATAATTTAAAAGCATTTCAACTGACTTCTCTTCATCTCTTAGCTTACTCATCGCTTGTCAACATACTTATTTGATTTTTTATTTTAAAAAATGTAAGGGTGTCCATAACTGCCGAATGGTGCCGGTAACTGCCTCCACGACTTTTTGTATGTGTGGTTCTCTTATATTCGTATTGCGTTACAGCTGTTGCTATATGGACTATTCTGATGATGCTGCGGATGAATAATTAATAAAGCTGAAAATCGGTTTCAACTAAGATTAGCATAAGTAAACAATCAGTTATCCTATGCTAATGCTTAAGGTGTCCATTGCTATGTTTTTTTGTTTTTTTTTTTAAACAAACAACAAACTACAAAACACGTCTATCTCAAGGAAACTAGTTTCTTTTGTAGCTCAAGTTATTTTACAAAATATAAATTTTGGATACCTTAACAAAATCTGTAGGAAAGCGTGTTTTGTGTAAGGTACAGATCTGCGACTTTCCAGTAGGAATATGACAATCGTATTTGCACGTGAATTACGTGCCACATTCTATTTAAAGGATTAGCCTGCTAGGTTACACACAGTGTTTATGTCGGAAACACACAAGACAGGCAGACATGAATTTTGTACATCTAACATTTGTAGTCTGTCTGCAAATGATGCATCTATTTTCTAATGGTAAGCAGCTGCAGTAGCCGCTAACGATATTTTAATTATTTTGTTCGTAAGAAACAGTTTTCCAGCGGCAGAATCGAAGAAAGAAAGTTTTCAGTTCGTGTGTTTTGAGAATCTCTTCGCCGTGGAGTTCATTGTCAAGATCTAGATACTCCAAGACATGTTGACAGAGAGAATTGTGTACGTCTTGATTTATTGATTTTATGTCAAAACTGTTAATTTTAATTAATTCTAACACGACCAGCAAATAACTTACATACATGTAGAGCAAAATCAATCTCGGGTTATTCTACAATATACCACTCGCGTGCAATGACGTCATCCGATCCAGGTGCGTAGCGTGGTCGTAAAAAGTAGTTACACTTTTTTCTAACAATGTTGATACTAGTATGTCGTGTTAGAATCGAAATAATAAGTTCCCAAGTGTGATTTATCATAGAATAACCCGAGTTTTTCGTTGTTATGCGAAACAATATCCCAGCAAACACACAACGTTAAGACAACGTTGTGTTTTAGTTGTATGTTAGCTGTGTTATTTTACAACGTTGTGACAACGTTGAGAACTGTTCAAAATAGTGATTTGAAATGTATAGGAGAAAGTCCTAAGAAAGCAATGTGTGAATGTACTGAAAAGACCCTATAAAAAGACACACTGAGTTTTTATCTGAATCTTGTAAAATTTACAACGTCAGTACAACGTTGTGCAAACGTTGGGCTACAACGTTGTGTATGTAACAGTGCTGTAACGTTGTCACAACGTTGTTAAGTAACGTTGTCACAACATTTTACTCAAGTTTGAATCACAATGTTGTTAAGGTAATGTTATATTAACGTTTTTACAATGTTGCCAATTTTCAGTGAAAGAGTAGTTATGAAATTATATTCAAAACTGACAGTTGCCTAGAAAAGCCTGCCTACTTGTAGAGCTACCGAGGTCGCCTGCTCAGTGGCTGTCAACTGCTTTGCTACTCCCTTATATACTAATTTTTTTTCGCTTGATTGTGAAGAATAAAGCTTCGAATCCAAATCCGGAAAAACATTGGAATGGCATTTAATGAGGACGTTAACAGTTACTGTCATGACCCATTATTAGGGTTCAAACCCACGTCTCCGTGGTAAGCAGCCGACGCCTCGTCTCCAACACCACCACTCCCCTTCTGCCACAAAACATTGCCAATTATATATATGAATACACCAAATCTTTAATTAAATTTATTGACTGAATGATGTTTAAATTTATGGATAGAATTGAGCTTCTTCTAGAAGAGCAGTTCAGCTCAAAGGAGAAATATACTGTACAAGTTCCCAAATATTACTGCGAGTGTCAATTTTAGAAGGAGAATATGCCCCCTGCGCCCCACCCTACCCTGCCCGATCATACCTAGGACCTACGCTTAAGCAAATTATGTATTTATGAGGGGTACATCAGAAATACTGATGACCTGAATTTCAACTTCTGAAAAATAAGCTTGTTTCTTGAAATAAATTAGCTTATTTTCCTTTAGGATGGATTACACCAAACCAGAAGTGACTACTCAGTGTTACATGTGAAGTAGTCCAAAATGTAGTTCCATGCTATGGATGAAATCTGGTATAATGAGTGACATGAGGAGGTGACAGTTAAATTTTTGGCTTATGTTTATTGCTTATAGTATTGAGAATAGATCTAGACCATTTTCATTGTAAATTTCTTGGAATAAGTTTTATTCTTTGCGAAAAATGTCTACCTATGTGTAAATGCTAAACGGCTGTTTTCATGGGGGCATTTTTAGAGGGTGATGTTTCTCAGAACAGATTATTTTTCTTATATTCAACATAATATGTCAATATTTTTCTATTTTTGATAAGAAGACATGTTATACTAAATGACCATATATGGTTTTCATATCATTGAAATGCTCTAAAGTGCTGAAAATGAGGTCTGAATGTTTTGTTATTAATATGAAATAAATAAGGAATTGAATTGGTAGAATGTAACTTTTAGTGTCAAATATTTTGTTGTTGTTGTTGTAGTATTTCATTATGTAAAGCTGACTTCGTAGCGATAGTTTCGAATCTTTATCGCATAGTGCGGCAATTTTCCTTTGATCTTTGCAGCATGTTATACATAGTAACACACATTATTACTACAAAACTGTGCTGATATCTTACAAAACTGTTGCGATATATATCAACACAGAAATCTCTATGGAGTTTCATAAGAAAAAAAGTGTTCCGATATATATCAGCACAGTAAAACTGTTCCGATATATATCGGAACACTTTTTCTCTATTGAGGCCCTATCAAGGGAGTATAATTTTTTCCTTTCAAAGAAAAGATGATTTTAGCTCCAATTTACAGTTCACAGAGAAAGAATTGTCACAAACACCTACATTTATAAAGTAAAAGAATAAATAAACTAGAATATTTCAAAAACTTGATAGTTATTGCCAAATTCAGAAATACATGAAATATATGAAATTCTGAGATTTCTCAAATGTTTCTTTTTCTTTGATTTCTTTTACAAACAAAACAACAAGTTTTACAATATGTCTGGCCAATGAAATGCAAAGATTTAAAACCAATGCAGAAATTTGTTGGGTACTTTTATCTGGGGAACACATTTTCTAAAACAGAAGTTTTAGTGTTTCAGTCAGCGAGGCGCAGAAAGGGAATCAAAATAGTAAAAATAATAATAAACAAATTTAAATGAAAATAATATATAAATTTTAATGATAAACTATGCGATAAAACAGTTATAATATGTAGTGCTCGTGTGTTACCAGGATATATCAGAACTAGGGGTACTTCTCGTTATTTTTCTCTTCACATATCTGTCTCGGCCTACCGGCCTCGACGATATGTGCAGAGAAAAATACCCTCGATGTACCCCTAGCTCTGATATATCCTGGTAACACACTCTCACACATACTATAACTATTACATAGCAACTCAAACGTAAGTACACTGGCCCACTGATATTATTAGAAACCAATGCACAGGCATTCCCTTTTTACTTCAAAATTTGGGTTAAAGTTATTCTTTTCTAACAGTTTAAAAATCCCCATCCCAAATACACACTGATCCATGTCCACCTTTGTTTATTTGTTCACATGTTATTACAAAATGTATGTTTTGTAATCTGTGTATAACAATAAAAGATAATGTTCTGTTCTGGAGTCTCTCTAAACCAGACTGATAGCCTTAAGATAAAAGTGGAAGTTCAGTTATGAGAAGTTTCCATTTTAGACAGAATTATTCATTTCAGTTTACAGAGGTTTCCAGTTAAGAGAGGGTTAATTAGTTCACTTTAGAAAGGTTTCCAGTTAAGAGAGATGAATTCAAGTCACTGTAGAGAGGTTTCCACATTAGAGAGGTTAATTCAGTTTAGTTTATAGAGGTTTCCATTTTTTAAAGCTTTATTCAGTTCAGTTTTAGATTGAATCCATTACACTCGAAAGATCCATTTTATGTAAGACTAAGTTGCATTCATCTGCCATGACTGCAAGAACCATTCAATCTTTTGAAATACAGTCCATCCTTTATGCATGGACCAAACTTTGGAAAGTCAGAAAGTGGTTTTTACTTGCCGGCTGTATTTATTTACATACTGAAAAACGATATAACTTCAACTCTGAGGAGATATTATTGGTCTTTAAAGTGATATTATTGATCCTTAAAGCCAGATGGTCCCAGTTTAAACGTTGTATTTAGTGCAAATTTGACTGTATTTGAATTGTTATAGAAATAAGGAATATTGATGAACTTTTCAGTCATTAACATTAATTGGAAAATAGTGTATCTCAGATTAAACAATTTTCTGTACATTATCTTTAAAATAAAGTTTTCACAAATTCTGACAACTGCAGTACAATGTAAAACATTTTATGTTATGATTAATACAAGTATTTAGCAGTGGCAATTTGGCAAAGACAGTTACAGTTTAAATTGAAATATACATAAAGTATAGATCTATACAAAACCCAAAACATCACTTAATACATGGGATGTATATAAATGACTAAAATATTGCATATAAACAATATAAATTAAAACAATTCCAGCTGCACAAATTTACCATATTTGTACAGACCATTTACTGCGATGTTAACCAGAGCAAGCATCATATATTGGACCGTTATCTGGCGGTCCAATATCCCTTTTGCAGTCAACATGACAGTGTTCTATTATTCCCAACAGATGAGGGTTAAATGTTGATGTCTAAATCATCAGCTGGATGATGAACCAATATCATACACTGACAGTTGTTTCCCAATATTGGTCCAATATCACCAATGTCTACTAGGATAAAGACTCAAGTTGGAAAAAGAAAATGTCTTAAACATGCTAATAATATAGTAAATTAAAACAGTTTCGCTCTTTTCTCTTGCAAGGCTATGTGCTGTATAGAACTACAGTCCAGTGCAACTTAATCACCTTAACACAAAATACACCCCTCATTTCAGTAACCTAGGTAAAAAGTGGGGCAGTATGAAAAATCAAGTCAATTCATATATGGTTGTCTTATAGTTTTTTTGTTTTTTTTAAATTACTTCATTTTAGCAACCACTGTAATGACTGTATAAAAAGGCATGTAATGTTTTTTCACTGTAACTTTTGAAAGATTAATAAATCTTCCTTTCTTTGAACATTTTACACTAAATAATATTTGCAGTGATTTTTCTTTCAGAATTTCTTTATTCCACTAATTCTGAGATAGGCTCCCCATAAAAAGTTTCCAGTTTTTCTTTCAGAGTATCATAGTCGCACTATTAACATGATGTTCATCTGATATTTAAAACAGTTCAGAGCCAGCAAAAAATATCATATAGTCTCCAGTTTTTAAAACATGAAATATTTTGGCACAGCGCCAGTGTTTACTGGAAGAAACATCTTGTGTCCTGACAAGGATGTCCCACTTCAGTACAGTGCCCACCCATGTGGTGTCTGGATGAAGAACACAGACTTGCTCATATCATGTCGCATCATAGGCAATGTGCCTGGTTTGACCCTCTTTGATATAGCTCGGATCAGAACTCTGGCAGACTTCAGGTTGTAAGCTGAAAGTAAAGAATGTTGTGAAATCCCCTGCAGGTAATTATGTGGTTTTTGCTTAGATCACACAGCTGCATTGAAATAACAGGACTGGCTGCAGAGATGAAGACTAGACAGAAATTAGTGTGGAGTTTTATATAATATATGGTTTATTAGAAACAAATAACTGCACCATTTCACTTAATGGGATTTTCGTCCAACACCGATGATATGCATTTTCAATCTCTGTTTACTTACAGTAGGATAAGAGATAATATGAGTTTCTAAACTTAATGTAAAACTTTATTTTTAATTTATCTAATATGATATCATCAGACAGTTTATCATTTATTCAATGTGAATACATGTGTAATAAAGAGGTATGCATGAGAAAAACTGCTCTCTGTCATGCTATATCTCAGACTACAAAACATATTTCTTGATAAAAATCATAATAAAGCTGATAAATATTCTATTACATATAAATTTTAATGAAATGGTAAATTCAAATTACCTTTTAACCTAGCCTTAATTTCTTCTTTGAAGTATCCACGATCTATCTAGTCCTCAAAGTCTACAATATAGTCAAATGCTGTCAGACCTGAAAGTACGATAGAGTATAACCTCTGTAAACTTCTTTAGGGCAAACACTTCCCTATAGAGACTGGCATTTTTATTCTGACTCAACCAGTTTGTAAGTTACGGAACTTTTCAATAGCAGCAACCTCTGAACGACAAGCAAATTTCAGTCTTGCTTATGGTGTCACTCTGCAGAGGTTGTGCTGTAAATGATCTGTGATACATAATATTAAATAAAACATTTGGAGAACACTGAATATTAAAATGTTCACCAAATGTCTAGAAACAAAGGGAAAACTAGAGCTATGATGAATGTACCCCCCACCCCCCTCCCCAACCCCGCACACACTGACACAGTATATTGCAATTTGATGCACACAAGACTGCATAATTATGTGGACTGTATGTATATAGACTATATGTATACAGTATAGTAAGAAAAAACAAAGTCCCATAACTCTGCAGAATATTTATCTAAAAGAACGTAACATGCACCATGCACAACTAGGGTTGGTACTGATCACTTGTGTGAAATTTCATTAAATTGTATGCAAGGGTTCGGAAGATTAGGGACGCACAACATTGCATATTCAGACTGTATGTACATAGTATGTTAACAAAAAACAAAGTCCTCTAACTCTGCAAATTTTTTTTTCTGAAAGAACCTTACATGCCCCATGCACAACTACTGTTGTTACTGATCACTTGGGTGAAATTTCATTAAACAGTGTCAAAGGGATGAGGAGAGATGGTGTGCACAAGATTGTGTCTATGTATATAGTATAGTAACAAAACACAAAGTCCCGTAACTCTGCAATTTTTTTCTGAAAGAATCTAACATGCCCCATGCACAACTACTGTTGTTACTGATTACTTGTGTGAAGTTTCATTAAATTGTGTCAGAGGATGAGGAGAGATGGTATGCACAAGATTGTGTCTATGTATATAGTATAGTAACAAAAAACTAAGTCCCATAACTCTGCAGAATTTTTTTCTGAAAAAACCTAACATGCCCCATGCACAACTACTGTTGTTACTGATCACTTGTGTGAAGTTCCATTAAACTGTGTCAAGGGGATGCTGTGAGTTGGTGCGCACAAGATTCTGTCTACGAACAGACAGACAACCTAAAACCAGTATACACCCACTTACAACTTTGTTGTTACGGGGGTACAGTAACACACAGTGCCCTCTCAATGTTATGATTCAAATAAGAAATAACACAGTGCCCTCCAAACTGCTAGAGACAAATGTAGAAGATCAAACAAGGCCTTCCAGGTAAAGAGACAAATTAGAAATGGTTGTACCAGGAGATAAAAATAAGCACAGGTAAGTATCTGTTACTGGATACCTAGTTTGTCACACAAGAGCTTCGTAGCTCATGTTGTATGCGGGTTATATGCAGCTTGAATAAAGCTTTCTTTTATCTTTACCATAAACAACAGCCTCTAGTTACAATCATCACATTTACGTGGACCAATCCACATTGGTTTAGACAGGTTTTAGCATCTAGGCCTTTAATGTATTGGTCCTAGTGTTGTCAATTTGAAGAGCCGTTTATAATTTCTTTGCTGTTCAACTTAGAGGGCTGACAAGGCTAAATTTGCAGTTTTCAAGTAATTCAAGGGCCATTATCCAAGGGTGCCTGGGGCAATTTGGGTGATTATTCAACTTGGCTGAGATATAATGCCCACAAACATTGTCAGCAAGTTTGGGGAAGATTGGATGAAAACTGTTCAACTTATAGAGCGAACATGGTTTTGGACACCAACCGCCCGCCGCGGGTGTGCACATAATACGCCGCACTCTTTTAGAGATGGGCGTATAAAAAAATTGTACACGTAATTATGCTTTGATAAAATCTCTAAATGTAAAAATATGTTACATCTAACTGAAGCATAGGGCCTAAAGTTATTCAAATCGTTGTGATTCAATGAAATCTGCAGATTAACTTCTAGACAGGTTCTTAAAAACTCTTACCTATCATGCAAATGAATATAGCGTATTTTTGTTAAACTTTGAAAGAAGAAAAAAACAAGTAGCCTCCCCACCACATTGATCACTGCCATCACAAAATAACATGTGACAATGAAAATCACATGACCTCTGGATAGAAATTCAATTATTATTTTCTTACTTTAAATTACAGTTTTGATTTTGACTTTATCTCCTTAAAATCTCTTAGAAATATTCAAAATAATTTTAATAAAATCTAATAACAAAAGATGAAAAAAGATTTATCAATTGTGTGGTGGGAAAAATCTCTACTTAAAAGGGAGACCACTGTGCTGAAAACTGGCTCAATAGATGCCCCTACCCACCCCACTTAAACATAAAATTCATGTTACTTACAATTTTATTTGGAAGAACAACTTCAAACCGTTATTAAATTTGTTATTGTTCTGTTAGAATTCTTCTCATTAAGATGTCTTGTTCTTTTTCCTTTAACTGGAATTTTTAAACCATTAGCTAGTAACCTGTAAGATATAAAGCACAACTATAGAAACTTGCCTCCAGATCAAGATTTCAAAACATGTGAAAAAGTTTGCAGAATTTCTAGAAACATAAATCTTTAATCAGGATCCATATAATTTCAGATGATATTTCAACAGTTCAAATATATCATTAATTTTAACCTTAAAACTCTTGCCAATAATTAATATAAGTTTACTCTCATAAGAACTGAAACACTGAAACAAGAGCACCGCCTTGCGGGTGCTGACACTCATCTGATTTTTTTGTATAATAGAAATATTGTCCTACCCATGGTTTTCTAAGTCTAAAAAAGGCCATCATTCTTGCAAAAAGCAGGATAGAGTTATGTTTCTTGACGTACAGCACCCGCTTATGATGGTGAAAAACTGTTGCAAGTTTTAAAGCAATAGCTTTGATAGTTTATGAGAAAAGCTGACTTAAACATAATACTCAACCAAGACAACTGATTTTCTAAGTCCAAAATGGGCAATAATTATTGCAAAAAGCAGGATGAAGTTATGTTTCTTGATGTACAGGACCAGCTTATGATGGTGAACAAGTGTTGCAAGTTTCAAAGCAATAGCTTTGATAGTTTAAGAGAAAAATTTGACCTAAACATAAAACTTAACCAAGAAATCTGATATTTTCTAAGTCCAAAAGGGGCCATAAATCTTGCAAAAAGCAGGACAGAGTTATGTTTCTTGCTGTACAGGGTCAGCTTATGATGGTGAACAAGTGTTGCAAGTTTTAAAGCAATATCTTTTATGCAAGCTCCGTAGCATTAGCTCCATATAACCAAGGTATATATCTTACACTCACTTTATGAGCTCTGTTTGATGATGTAGTAAATCAAATCAAAACCCAACAGGTATCTTTGATTGAAATCTGTCATTTAATATCTAAATGACGAATTTGAAAACACAATTAACAATAAATGGTTCTGTTACAGCATCATACATAATATGTGATAGGTGACTAATTTTATCAAGAAAAGACAAATATTAACAGTTGATATGCATCATCAAAGGTGGGGATCTAACCTTTATGCCACATATTGCAAAAACATAATAAATGAATTTCATTTATTAAGTTATTAGCAATAACCCCATCCGAAGAAAGTGAGTGTATCATTTATTTATCAACAGCTTACTACTGTGTTGTGTTACATCCTCTAACATGCAGAAATTGTAGAAAATGGTATATTTAACATGACAAAATAGAGGTGAGCAACCCTTAGCACCATCACTCAAGCAAAGTATCAGTAACTCATAAAAACATGCAAAATTGCCTATACTATTAAACTTCATGTAACATGATAAAATAAGTGCGAGAGACCCATGACCCCATCGCACCATTAGCAATAAGAATTATAAACATAAGAAAACTAAATATTTACTTGATAACAATCATCCACCCCAACAAAGGTGTATGATTTCTAAAATCCAATACTGATATTTGTCTTAAGAGGATAACAGAAGAATACTTGTTAACGTGTTACACTCTCTAACATGCAGAAATTGTAGAAAATGGTACATGTATATTTGACATGACAAAATAGAGATAAGAATCCCTTGGCACCATCACACAAGCAAAATATTAGAAAATTGCCTACTAATAAACTTTTATGTACATGTAAAATGATAACTTAAGTGCGAGAGACCCATGACCCCATCGCACCATTAGCAATAAGAACTAGAAAATGCTTTTGTAAAAAAGCGCATGTCTCCCCCAATGCAAAGTCCTATAGGCAAGAAGTCAATAGGGGTCAGGAGCGAAAGTCAAAGAGACACTGATGGTTGGCTGCAATAGGGATCATCTACTTGGCATGTCCAGTCATCCCGCTAAATTTCAACACTCTTGGCCTAGTGGTTCTCAAGTCACTGTTCAGGCTCCTGTGACCTTGACCTTTGATCAAGTGACCTCAAAATAAATAGGGGTCATCTACTCTGCATGTCCAATCATCCTATTAGGTTTCAACATTGTAGGTCAAGTGGTTCTCGAGTTATTTCCAAAAAATGATTTTACATGAACAGGCCACTGTGACCTTGGCCTTTAATAGACTGACCCCAAAATCAATAGGGGTCATCTACTCTGCATGTTCAATCATCCTATGAAGTTTCAACATTCTGGGTCAAGTGGTTCTCAAGTTATTGATCGAAACTGGCTATCAATGTTCAGGCCCCTGTGACCTTGACCTTTAACGGAGTGACCCCAAAAACAATAGGGGTCATTTACTCTGCATGAACAATCATCCTATGAAGTTTCAACATTCTGGGTCGAGAGGTTCTCAAGTTATTGATTGGAAATGGTTTTCCATGTTCAGGCCCCTGTGGCCTTGACCTTTAACAGAGTGACCCTAAAATCGTTAGGGATCATCTACTCCGCATGACCAATCATCCTATGAAGTTTCATCATTCTGGGTCAAGTGGTTCTCAAGTTACTGACCGGAAATGGTTTTCAATGTTCAGGCCATGTGACCTTGACCTTTCACAGAGTGACCCCAAAATTGTTAGGGGTCATCTACTCTGCATGACCAATCATCCTATTAAGTTTCAACATTCTGGGTCAAGTGGTTCTCAAGTTACTGACCGGAAATGGTTTTCAATGTTCAGGCCCCTGTGACCTTGACATTTAATGGAGTGACCCCAAAATCGATAGGGGTCATCTACTTTGCATGTACAATCATCCTATGAAGTTTCAACATTCTGGGTCAAGTGGTTCTCTAGTTATTGATCGGAAATGGTTTTCCATGTTCAGGCCCCTGTGACCTTGACCTTTGATGGAGTGACCCCAAAATCAATAGGGGTCATCAACTCTTCATGACCAATCATCCTATGAAGTTTCAACATTCTGGGTCAAGTGGTTCTCTAGTTATTGATCGGAAATGGTTTTCAATGTTAGGGATGTAACGATACATCGAACTATCGATGCATTGCGATACTAAGTGTCCCGATAGCATGCATCGATAGAAAAGTCACGATCCAATAACAATCGCCGATAGTTCCTTCAACAATCGATAGTTTTGAAATTTTAGTAAATACAGAAATAACCAAGAAACAGAGCCAGCTTTCATTTGCGGCTCAGAAAATGTTTACGACTCCATTACAATAATTACCCTCACGGAATTAAACTACCATAAAGGACTGAGAAGTCTGGGAGATAATTAATAAATTTAGTTTCTTAGAAACTTTGATTAAATATGTTTAAATAACCTGTTAATATTAGATGAGAAAATGTACTATGGACATGGAGAAAGAAGGCTACTTGTATTATACAGCAAACTGTTCGGTAGGACCCTTCATTTAGTGCTGGTACACCTTAATCCGATCCGTTAATTTTCGTCTTTTTCGATGCTTTGGGTTATTAAACATGTTGACATTCGCAACAAAATGGCCGATTCGTTTGAGTATACCTTGCATAGGTTTATTGTTTTACTTATTGTTCCAAAGCCAAGGAAGGCAAGAAATATTTAATGTTAGAATTATTTCTGTCCGTTTCAGTTGTACAAACATCTCAATGTGTGTTATCAGCAATTATAAACAGTGCCGTCTCTTACACCGTGTAACAATGCCAGTTGGTAGCTTTACTGTATAAAATATGATGGCCGATAACTATTGCAATAGTATCGCAATAGTAACCTGCAATAGAATAGTATCGCAATAGTTTTTAAGCAATATCAATAGTATTGCAATAGTCAAAATTGGCCTCAATAGTCACCCCTATTCAATGTTCAGGCCCCTGTGACCTTGACCATTGACGGAGTGACCCCAAAATCAATAGGGGTCATCTACTCTTCATGACCAATCATCGTATGAAGTTTCAACATTCTGCGTCAAGTGGTTCTCTAGTTATTGATCAGAAATGGTTTTCAATGTTCAGGCCCCTGTGACCTTGACCTTTGACGGAGTGACCCCAAAAACAATAGGGGTCGTCTACTCCAGCAGCCCTACAACCCTATGAAGTTTGAAGGTTCTAGGTCAAATGGTTCTCCAGTTATTGCTCGGAAATGAAGTGTGACATACGGACGGACGGACAGGGCAAAAACAATATGTCTCCTGGGGGAGACATAATTACAATATAAGAAAACTAGATATTAACTTGATAAAAATAATCCACCCCAAACAAAGGTGTATGATTTCTAAAATCCAATACGGATATTTGTATTAAGAGGATAACTGAAGAATACTTGTTGAAGTGTTACATCCTCTAACATGCAGAAATTGTAGACAATGGTACAGGTATATTTAACATGACAAAATAGAGGCGAGCATCCCTTGGCACCATCATACAAGCAAAATATCAGTAACTCATAAAAACATGCAAAATTGCCTACTAATAAACTTTGTGTACATGTAACATGATAACTTAAGTGCGAGAGACCCATGACCCCATCGCACCATTAGCAATAAGAATTACAAACATAAGAAAACTAGATATTAACTTGATAAAAATAATCCACCCCAAACAAAGGTGTATGACTTCTAAAATCCAATACTGATATTTGTCTTAAGAGGATAACTGAATAATACTTGTTAACATGATAATCACAAGGTGAGAGACCCTTGACCCCATCACATTTGTGACCATGATGTACCTATATGATTGGAGCTTGGACCCCATCTAATTTTTCTCCCATAGGAATGCGAATATACTTTTTATAAGTATTTGAAAACCACCTGCCAAAAGGTCGAGTTTTTTTTTTTGAAACTCCCCATAAACCTCTTTGCAATGCCGCACCAATGCGGAAACTATGACCTTTGTAAAAGTCATTACTATACCCTAACCGAGTGAGTGACATTTGAAGCTTGGTACAAAAAAAATATCTTGTCACTGGATGATTATCAAAAACGGAAATAGTGGGCCAGGTGGAGCGTTACTTAATGTATAATACGAGTACAATGCATGCAATGGGCACATACCTAATTCATAGTGACAACATGATATATGCAGTTTATGGGTCTTGCCTCGACTATAATTATAGCTTTTCAGAACCAAGTCAAAGCTATTTAGTTCGATTGAATGTTATATATACATGTTCTACTACTATAATATACGAGTCGGGAGAGGAAGAAGTAAATTCTCCAACTCGAAGGAAAACATGAAAGGTCAACAACTGAATTGGAATGATTTTAAATGCATTTTGGACATAAATTTTGACAGAAGCGCACCAGGTCCAATAGTTTTCACAAGTTCTACTGCATCATCAATATTTTGATATTGAGCAAAACACAATTCTGATGGGATTCCAGCCTTAACAGACTGACCTTCTGGAAATGATAAATAATGTATTCCACGAAATTCACTGGGTTCCTGATTTGGTACTAAACCCAGAGTTGAGGTCATAAAGTTACTGAAAGGTGGTTCATTCAAAAGACCCGGAACACGACCCGCATCAATTTCAACAGTGATTTTATGCCCTCTAAATTTTCAGTCACAGATTTGAAATTCCCAGGAAATTTATTAGAATGAGTATCTGTAAAAGGTATTTTAAAGCCCTTGTGAAGCCATTCATCAAATATTCAGTTAATTTCAAGTCGCACCTTGGAGCCAGTATCGTAGGTTATCAGAATTAATTGGTGTAACAATATGAAAAGTAGCCTTATTTAAGACTGCAGGCACCATGCATAGGGTTACGTTATCAGTTCTTTGACTTGAAATTTGATTGCACCTTTTAAAAAAAAACACACAATTCGTCCATGAGGACCGGGGCACTTTTGACATCTGTGCTGAAAGATGCACGATTTTCTGGCACTAGACCCGTTGTTAAAATCAAAGCACGGGTTGTTTTGGTGGAATCTTGCGCCAAGAAAAGACTGTTCTTGTTTTGGCTTAATTAACCCCATGACCAGTGCCTGCGTGTATAACTGGGTATCGATTTCCCCATATGAAATCGAAGCCAATCTTGCTTCTTATAAGAGACTAAATTGTCTATCGTAAAAATGGCAGCGGAATCCCCCAATTGCTTTGCAAGTTTACGAACTGTGTCGCAATGTTTCATTAAAGTAGCAGCAGATGTTGGGTGTCTGTCTGTTTAAACACTTGTAAAAATATGAAATGTATTAAACCCTTGATCCAGCGTTTTTATACTGGTCGACGATTTAAAACTTTTTTGAACGAGAGTTTCCCACTGCCATTTTCGACTAAATGATATTGGTAATCACCTTTATTTTATATGGAATCTAACTCCACAAACTGATCTGATACAATCTTAGCTTTGATTTTTTCATCAATACCAAGAAAAAGTGGATGCAAAATGTGGCAGAATTTTGATTCATAACTGAAGCTGGCAAAGTTGGTGCTGAAGCAGATGTTGAAGTGCTTTGTGTGGATTCCAAAGGTATCTGTTCTTTTCCGAAGTTTTGGTTCTGAATAGTCAGGCGGTAGTACCTTCAAGTCTTTTAAAATCTACGACATACCTTGTGTGACAGCAGGAACAACATTTGATATAATTGTGTTCAAGTCTTTTTCTGATAAATTGGATGTGTTAGCTTCTAAAACCTGCTCAATTTGGTTTGTTCTTCGTTCGGTTTAGCTGCTTCCCCAGCTGCAGCAGCCTTTGCTGTCTTGGTGGCATATGAAATAGAAAACCATATACGAGAACATGTAAAGATCAACTTCCACGAGAAATACTGTATTTACAACAATCTCTTCTTGTAACATGTTACAAGTATATGGCAGTCATCCTGTGTTTAACCATACAGAAAAAATAATCTATCGACTAAATAAAGTAGTCCATATGACTACATATAGTCCATTTGACTATACGAAGAAGTCCATCTGACTATACAAAGTAGTCCATCTGATTACACTATAGTCCATTTGACTACATCAATATGGACATAATATCTGAGTAACATATACTTAGTAGCCCATTTGACTCCATGCAGCCCATTTGACTACATAAATGTAGACAGCTGTCAAGTACAATCATTTTTTGTTGTCCATTTGACAACTTGCGGTGTATTTGACTACAGATTATTTGTCTGTAACCATTATTTATATAGTGGAACAGAATATAAGAAAATAAAGACAATGTGTCTAGATTTTATAATTCTAGTAAACCATTTAACTACATTTAAACTAATCGGCCACAAACGTATAAACAAATACAGAAATCTGTTTACACTTTATAATTTTATTAGTCCAGTTACTTACATTTAGTCTTTTACTACAAACGGGCAGAAAATTTGTGATATACAAGATCTGCCATGTTCATAAGCCTGCAGAAAGTCTTGTTTATCTAACTGAAATGGTTCTATCACATATGACAGGCTAATATACTTACTATATCTATACTTACTAAAAGAGCATGTAAAGATCAACTTCCACGAGATAATACTGTATTTACAACAATCTCTTCTTGTAACATTTTAGCAGTCATCCTGTGTTTAGCCATACAGTAAAATAATCCATCGACTAAATAAAGTAGTCCATATGACTACATATAGTTCATTTGACTATACAAAGTAGTCCATCTGACTACACTGTAGTCCATTTGACTACATCAATACGGACAAAATATCTGAGTAACATAGACTTAGTAACCTATTTGACTCCATGCAGCCCATTTGATTACATAAAGGTAGACAGTTGTCAAAAACGATCATATTTTGTTGCCCATTTGACAACTTACGGTGTATTTGACTGCAGATTACTTGTCTGTAACCATTATTTATATAGTGGAACAGAATATAAACAAATACAGACAATGTGTCTAGATTTTATAATTCTAGTAGACCATTTAACTACATTTAAACTATATAAACACATACAGACAATGTGTTTAGACTTTATAATTCTATTAGTCCATTTAACTACATTTAGTCTTTTACCACAAATGGACAGAAAATTTGTGATATACAAGATCTGCCATGTTCATAAGCCTGCAGAAAGTCTTGTTTATCTAACTGAAATGGACCCCATATGGGTTTGGTTCTATCATATATGACGGCTAATATACTTACTATGTCTATACTTACTGTTATATGATAATATAGATACAAATGTGCCACCAATTAGAATACAGTATCTTCCAGTACATGTGTGAATTACATATCTGCAATGCACTTCAAAATCATTTCTCTCACATTGTGGAAAAATTTCAAATCCCAGGTTGTTGAAATGAACACCATCTATCTGTAAAATGTTAGCATTAGAATGTTTCATTCCTTTCAAATTCCAGTACGTTAAGTATTCCAAGTTCTTGTTTAAACACCCTGTTCGCTTTTCTCAGTAATAAAATCATTGTATATGTACGCTGGGATGTGGCGGGTGTGTTGCCTTAGAATAAATTGGCAAATAAAGATATGTTTCGGATTGTAGCAACGTAAGAAAAGTTTAGCAATTGAAACATTTCGTAATGCTATGGTCTCTGCATTTAATGCAGTAGAGCCTGGTTAATCAATATCGTTACCACCAATGAACATGACACCATAGTCAGGATGATGCTTCACTAATCAATCTTGAAAGAACAGGACATCGTTCGAGTTTGTTAAACAACCGCCACTAATTCCACAGAACTTCACGTCAATTGCAGAATCAATATTAAGTAAATCATATCTTTGCAGTTTATAAATATACGCCAGAAATTGAGCTCTATGAGAATCTCCCATGAACAGCAAAGACATCTCTAGCACCAAGTAAACTATATTACTGGGTCGAAAATGACCGAGTACGAATAAAGAAAATTAAAACCATACAAAATACGATTGTCCAGTGTTGTACACTACGGCGATGTCTGCAGCATAACATTACATTGTGTTGGACATCAAATTGTAGTAAAACATCAGAACTGTACGTGCTAGAACCTCTTCTATTGACAATTTTGAAGTTCTTGATAATTTTATAGCGAAAATACCCTTCGCTATGTTGGATGAACACTCCAATTAGAGGCAGGAGATGCTCCTGACTCTAATGGCAGAATAAACAATGCAAAGTGCAGCCTACTTACCAAGGATTAGCCTGGATTTTCACTGCTGTAATAGATATGGTAACAAACAATGGCGTCCAGAATCAGAAGAGATCGTTCACCCTTCGTCCTCCACTCTCATTTGCTGCGACGGTCACATGATGCCTGACTCGGCTACTGATTGGCTGAATAGCTCCTCAGATGACCTCTCACGACCTCTGTGACCTCCATTCCCACTACACTCCCCCCCGTTCTAAAAACCCAGTCCCCAAAGGTGGAAAATAAGAGGACATACGGGCTGTTGGAAGTGGGTGAGAACAAAGGGCGCCCTACTAAAGGTCATGGGATACCCATATTAACCTTCTTTTACCACAACCACTCTGGGATGCCCAGAGTACCCAAAAAACTTCCTATTCCTAAAATTCCAAGAGGGCAAACCACATATGCCCTAAATTCAGAAGGCAAGGTCATGGGAAACCCAGTTTGACCTAGATTTGTTATCCCCAGCCTAACTAGGGAGTAAACATGAATACCACAAACAAAGGTTAAGGTCATGGGAAACCCATATTGATCTGCATTTACTGCTCCCAAATTAACGCTACTATTAACACCGCTCAGAAGAAATATCAAGGTACC
Organism: Mercenaria mercenaria; assembly: GCF_021730395.1. Lineage (NCBI taxonomy): Eukaryota > Metazoa > Mollusca > Bivalvia > Venerida > Veneridae > Mercenaria > Mercenaria mercenaria. The sequence goes on along the minus strand of NW_026463051.1, from coordinate 28,151 downwards.
TAGATATACAAATCTACTAGTTAAGGTCCTGGGATACCCACACTGACCTCCAAAACAAACAGCATTAATTCTGGGACAACCAGAGAAAAAAGAACAGATAGTTTGAGTTAAGGTCATGGGATACCCACACTGACCTCCAAAACAAACAACATTAATTCTGGAACATCCAGAGGAAAAAGAATAGATAGTTACAAGTTAAGGTCATGGAATACCCATATTGACCTCTAGTCTCCCAACCCATCCTGGGATACCCAGCAACAGTTATGGGCTATTTCACTCGGACCCGAAGAACAATTCCTCGGCATTTGAAGTGGTCCGAGCAATAAGGCATTCAGGGGTTGTCCCCAAAACCCTGGCCACCAGCCTTGCTGTGACCCCAAGAAGATGTGGGCCATTTGCCCTAAACCCTGGTGGAGAAAAAGCCGGGCCATCAGACTCCAGCAGAAGTCTGCTTGGCGGCAAGCACTTCAACCCAGCCCTCTGGTCTTGTGAAAAGTGTTGAACCCCATTATTAATACTAAAGTAAGTATTGGGGAATCGGTCAAGCCAACTCATAGCCATAAGTCGACTCCCTTGCCAACAATGAAGTTGGATCCTCCTATGGTGACTTAACCCAGCGGCAGAGCACAAACCTAGCAGCCGCATACAAGGTTCCTCATTAAAAGAGTCATGGGCCATGCCCCTGGCGTGGAGAACAATAACTCCCTTAGCAGGAACACGGGACAACAGGTCCTTTACCAACTCCTCCTGGGCCAACCAATAAGATGGGGATACGGTTCTATCGAGCCCTATCTCCCCATACCCCGCAAGATAACCTGAATTCCAGAGGGATTCTAAAGTCAATCTTTCTTCCCCTCCAAATTCAACGACCACTTTCGGGTGCACTCCCACTGTGGAGGCAACCCTAAAGTCCATTAGGTCTGCAACCAGGGTTAAAGAAGGGAAAAATCCTGGATCACAGAAAGAGGTACCGACCCGTGAACCTCTACTCGGTCAGCTGGGGTAGCCCTACCCATGGCTTCTGCCAAAACAGTGGGCTGGGTCCCCGTGGACACCCCATATAACCTGCACAGCCTGTCATAGTGGTAATGTGAGTCCACGACCCGGCCAAGATAACCCCCTTTTACCGGCTCCTCTACAAAAGGCAACGGTAATGGCCGTGTACCGGTACTTGGATCAGTACCCGACCTATGTACCCCTGGATCTGGCGAAACTCGAACTGTGCGATCCCTACCCCTGGGGTCAGGGAATGATTGCTGTGCACCAGAACTTTGGGTCCTATTGATGCCCCCAGCATTACCACCCGTCCTACCTTCCCGCCTACGGCCCCCACTCCCTGATTTGGGTTGACCTAATCCTTGGGCACCTGAACTTGGGGTCCCTGTGGTTCCCAACACACTAACACTCCGTCCAGGTGTTACCTGACCCGAAGTCCCACTCCCTAAATCAGACGAACTATTCCTCCTCAGTGCGACCCCCTCCTGGAACTGTAACCTCATGGATGATGGCAACAGATTTATTGCCGCCACTAAACACCTCCAGTCGGCCAACATGACGGCAGAATTCAGGGGATCGATTGAAAGGGGCAAGATCAGTGGCCAACCCACAGCCCTTGCAAATCTGCTTAAAGCCTCTACCTGGCTGCCCACCAATCCATATTCAGTGAACGGTATCCGTCCTTTCAGTAACATAGTAAGAGTGCTAAGGGACCCATCCCCCCCTCTTACATGTTGTGCCAGCCACTGAATGAGACGTGCCCTTTGCCTAAGAATGGTAGGGTGCGTGCCCCCTGTCCGAAACTGCCCAGGAAAATGTGCTTTTCTTACATGGGCCAGCACATCCGACCACACACCCCCACACCCAACTACAGGGCAAACCCTGGGGGCAGATGAATTTCTCTGCCTCTGAGGGCGATCACTGGATGGCTCGTGACGGAGCTGAATACCCTCCCCAGACGTCTTTGGTTTAGCCCCACCCCACGGCTCCTCGGAATGATTCCAATTCCCTGATTTACCCGGTCGAGGGTCAGAATCTGGGGATGTCCGAGGCCTTTTCCCCACCCTTTCTATTTCAATACTACTAAGAAGTGGGTGAATTCCTCGCCCAACTGGGGTGACCCTTACCCCTGACGGGGTGACTTGTAGGACAGGTTTTACCGAGGGCGCTGTTTGGTCAGGGTAGCCCTGACAGATGCTAGGATAGGGACCCATGGATTCAGAATCAGCATTATCCCCTTTGGCAACCACAGTTTCCAAGGAATCATCGCGCCTCAGCAGGTAACCTGATGATACCGATGACCGCGACCCTGAAGAGCTAGGACTCAGTCTGAGCCCCCTCTGCAGTGTAGTTTCTAACCCAGGGCTTGATTGGACTGTCTCTGAAAAGTCTGGACCCTTTGGAGAGTAGGCCGGGTTAACCTGGCCTGAAGAAGGAACATTGGGGACTATTCGACCCTGTAATTTAGGAGAGTGCTCGAAACCCCGACGTGCTTGACGTTTCTGGGGACTATCCAGATCTCCTGGCTCCAACTCAATATCCGGATCTGACAACGTGTCCAGATCCCTGAAAGGAGGGCTGCCCTCCATGACCTGAAAAACAAACCAAAATTACTGTGAGGGGGTTCCCCCGACTTTATCCCCCAAGCGACATCTATCACACCGATACTTCTTAATCTTCAATGCATCCGTAGGTGATATATTGATGCATGACCCATGATACCATGCGTCACAATAGTCACACATAATCATGAAGCGCCCTGCCCACGGTTTTCGACACAAGCAAAACACTTCATCAGAGGTATCCTCTGGTTCCTCCCATTTTCCCCCAGACTCTTTAAATTTCTTGACCCACCCGGGCAGCTCCCGATCTTTACAAGTCTTCAATCGGTCGTGATTTGCTGTAAACACTGCATTTGACAATTTCACCCTGTATACATAATCTGACAGTACCCTCACTATTACCCCCGGTCCCTTCCAAGGATTCATCAGTTTACGACACTTACCTTTCACGGTAGCAGTATCCAGAACATACACAACATCACCCAAACCAAACTTGCGCTCATACACCCGGAGGTCATAATCCCTCTTTAAAGATTTCTGGTAGGTCTTAAGACTCTGCCTCGCGACCCTATGAGCCTCATTAGTTTTTCCCACCAAGTTGGTGAGATAGGACTCCTCTTGCCCTGGGGTGCTATCGCTTGTCTTAGGAAGGGGAAACATCAGAGTCAATGGGGTATTAACTTCCCTCCCAAGCATAAGACGGTTGGGACCCTGTGGCCCTATTGACAGATGACCTCATCGCTGATGCGATTTGTGGGAGAAACTCATCCCATTTGTTCTGAACCGACCCAGTATAACACCTTACTGCATCCATTAATGTCCTATTATACCGTTCCACCTGGCCATTTGCGGACGGTCTGTAAGGAGTAGTACGTGCCTTATGGATACTGAGAACATCGTACATGGCCCTAAACAAACCACTTTCGAAATTGCGGCCCTGATCCGAGAAAATTTCAAAAGGGAAACCAAAACGGCAAAAGAACTCATTAACTGCAGCCCTAGCTGTGATTTCAGCTGTCTGGCCGGGCAGTGGGACTAACTCGCACCATTTGGTGAACTGATCAACCATGACCAAAACATACTCATTGCCTAAAGTGGTCCTTGGAAGAGGCCCCAAGAAATCCACATGTACCCGCTCCATAGGAGCCCCCGCATGATACAACCTCATTTCCCCCTTACCCAACCGTGTGACTTTTTTACTCCGGTTACACACTCCGCACGACTCCACATAATTCCTAACACTCTGTCCCATTTTATACCAAAAGAACTTCTCCTTCAGGCGGAGCAATGTCCTCTCTCTCCCCTGATGTCCCGCGGTGGGGATATCATGACAAAACTTAAGAACTTCCATCTGCAAAGAATTAGGGACTATTAGGGCCCTATCACTCCCCTCGGGATTAGCAATGTAAAGGGTCCCCTCCTCCAGCTCTAACCGTTGCCGGTTTAGCCATAGGAATTTCTCCCCAGGACTCCCCAGGGCCAGTTCCGCTTGTGAGGGCTTTACCCCTGTCTCTAGAAAATTAATAGCAAAACTCAAGGTCGGGTCGTCCCGTTGAGCCTTCTTTAGGTCCTCTATGGGGAATCCCCAACAACTGCTGGGACTTACTGTTAGAGTCCTAATTGATAAACTGTTACCCTCCTGATCACCCCCCTTGTTCCTGTCATCAGAACAGCCGGAATCGAACCCCTCTTCCTCAAACAGACTTCTGCCCCCAACCATTAAAGAAATATCTTGGTCATCTCTGGGCCCCCTTCTTGTTTTCCTTAAAACAAACCGATGGCCTTTACCTTCCCCCAAACGGATTGCGTCATCTACCTGATTAACGAAATTTCCCCAAATATCTTGGGCTCTCGCACAGTACTTACATGGGAAACAAGGAAGGTCCTTACAATCAACCCCCAATTTGAACTTAAGACAAGGGTCCTCTGTCCCCAACCTGGACAGAGCGTCTGCATTTGTGTGCAGTTTGCCCGGTCTGTGCTTAATTACCATAGTGTACTGGCTTAGTTCCTCTAACCAACGGGCTAGTTGCCCCTGGGGATCTTTAAATCTCAATAGCCACGCCAGACTACTATGATCTGTTCGCACTATGAAAGGCCTACCTAACAAATAATGGCGGAACTGCCTGGTGAACTTCACCACAGCTAACAGTTCCTTCCGTGTGGTACAATAGCGGCGCTGTTCGTGTGTAAGAGCGCAACTACCGTAAGCAATCACCTTTTCTACGCCCCCTTGCATTTGCGACAGTTGGCAGCCAACCGCAAAGTTACTGGCATCAGTATCTAATATGAATTCTGAGGTGGTATCCGGTAGTGCTAGCACTGGAGGACTAACTAGTGCTCTTTTTAGAGCGTCAAAGGCCTCTTGTTGATCAACCCCCCATTTGAAAGACCCACCCCTATGCAAGGCATACAATGGAACTGCAAGCTTAGCGAAATCACGTACAAAAACCCTGTGGTAGTTGGCCAAACCTAAGAACCTTTCGAGCTCTTTAAGATTTCTAGGAGCCGGCCAGTCCCTCACTACTTTGATATCTGTCACACTCATTTCCAGAGAATCCTTCCCTACCCACCTACCAAGGAACTCGACCCGTTTCTGAAAGAATTCGCACTTACGAGCCTTCAACTTAAGGCCATACTCCCTAAAGCGACTCAAGGCCCCCGCAAATTCTGTAGATGGGACTTGAAATCAGCCCCCAACACCAGAATATCGTCGAGGAAAGCCAAAACTGTTTTCCAATTCAACCCTCTAAGGATTAAGTTTATGGCACGGGCAAAAGTCCCTGGGGCGTTACAAAGGCCAAAGCCATTCGGACATGCTCAACAGACCCTGTTTTGTTAAAATGCTGTTTTGTGGCGGTTTCCTCTCGAATTGAAATTTGCCAGTAGCACTGTTAGCATCTAACTTGCTAAACCATTCGTTACCTGCCAGAGTGTCCAGGGCAGTCGTCCACCCTAGGTAACGGGTACACATCTTGGCGGAAACCGCGTTTAAAGCCCTATAGTCCACGCACCAGCGAACCCCCCCATCCCTCTTTCTAATAAGGACTGGAGGGGAAGCCCACTCCGAAACAGACGGTCTAATCACGCCCGCCTCCAACATTTTGTTAAGGTGATTTTCTTCCTCGTCTGCAAAACCAACTGGGGTTCTGCGCATCCTTTGCTTTACTGGCCGTGCACTTCCCGTGTCAATTGAATGGCTTACCCCCTTAACCTCTCCCAAATCTAAATCCCCACGCGCAAACACATCCTGAAATTCAAGGATAAGATTCCTCACTGCCTCCCCTTGTTCTACAGTAAGGCCTTCGTATTCCTTTTCCATAAGTGATCTTATATGTTCCGGGACCCCCTCCCCTCCCTTGATAACCTGGCAGGCCTTAGCTATAAAGGCATTAGGCTGGTCCCTGGTGACAACATCTGAGGACAGAGTCCCCTCTTCGGATAGCCACTCCGGGACACTAGCGGTTGCCACCCATTGGCCTTTCTTTAATACTTGGAAATTGTCTGACAGATTAACCGCGACAAGCACTGGATTACTCCCCTCACTATGCAAGGTCCGCGGAATCATAACTCTCAACCCATGGCGAGGTTCAACAAAGAAACTACTAGACATATCAACCCCGGAGCAAGGCACATGGGCTAGCGATGCCGGTGGGATTACCGTGCGCTTACCAACTGTCACTCTGGCCACTCTATCAGGGTGGAAACCACCACACATTTTTAGAGGAACTTCCCAACTTCCGAAGTCCAACACCTCCCGGCGAGTATTAACTATAGCTCGTTCCCGATAGATAAAATCGAACCCTAGTAACATGTCATCCTCAATAGGGGCGACATACAGATTTTCCTTGAACCATTTCCCCCCAATCCTTAATGAAACTGGACCTACAATCCTGCCCCTAATAGGCATATCCCTGCCTGCCGTCATAAGTGTAATTGTTTTTAGAACCGGTGGTCTCTTACGGAAAGTGTAATACAAGCGATCAGAAATCAGAGTAATCTCAGCAGCAGTGTCTACCACTGCATCAACCCGTTTCCCCCCAACTTCCACTGCAACTTTACACATAGAGACGGACTTCAGCTGCCTCACATTCACTACAGGGTTCACTTCAGATCGCGTTTGAGGAGAGTAGCCCTCAACAGGTAAAGCCTCCCCCGGCAAAAAATTTGGACTCGCATCCTGTAACAATGCTGAATTCTGAGAATGATGGCTCAGTACCGATGCTTCAACCCCAACCCCACTATTGCCCAGCCCTATTTGATTCAGTGAAGTTTCCTCCACACTTTGGTTGACCTGATCTGCTCCCGATGGAACAACATCGACCGTAGCCCCTGCAACCCCATGGGACACCAGAATGCTTGGTGGGGCTTCACTTAAACAAGCCACCCGTCGGGCCCGGTTACCCGGAGACTTGTTACCCTCATTTGTATCATCCTTAAAGGACACCCGCCTATCGGACGGCGATGCACTTCTAGAACGTCTCATTCTGTTTTCTGGGCAATCCCGGCGGAAATGAGATGGATCCCCACAGTTAAAACATGTCATTTGTCTACCCGGCGATCTCCTAAAGGGGGATGGAGAGCGGTCCCGCCTGGTCACGTTTTGGCTTAATTGTTCAACTGCCTTTAACATAACAGTGTGACTTTTGTTAGAATCTTCCTGGCTTTTAAGTAATGACTTTACTAGGTCTTTAAGGGTAGGGGAGGTTTCCTCCCGCTTAGGGCGCTCTGGAGGGGACTGCTCAAAGCTTCGGCGACTAGGACTTAGACTGGCTTTGGGTCGTGACCTATTGATATCGAGGGCTTCTGACCCTCGGGCTGCTCGGACGCTGGGTGCAAGAGAGTCATTCCTAAACCCCTTCCGCCCCATAACAGGGCTTTTACCCCGTATGGCCCGGTGATTATGTTGAAACCACTTCACTTTGTCGACAGACTCTTGCAAAGTGGCAGGACGTATATTAGATACATATTCCCCTGCATCTGGATCCAATAAACCTAGACAAAATCTCATAATAGCTTGTGATTCAACATAACTTTCCGGTAATTTACGATACGCCTTATCAGCTAAACGGAGGGCCCGATCCGCCCAATCTTCTAGGCTCTCCCCCACTGACTGTGTAGCAGAGTTTAACTGCATTAAATATGTTTCCGGTAAACTATTTTCCCCAAATCTACGCTCTAATTTATCTAGAAGCTGTTTATATGTCAAACCCGGTTGACGAGACTGAATAATAGCCCAATATTGGCCAGCCTTATCAATCAAGTTCCAACATAGTTGATCTTTACTGTGTTCATCAGACCACCCATTAACCACCGCATATCTCTCAAATCTGGCCCTAAAGTTTTGCCAATCACCTTGGCCGTCATATTGTAAGGCCTTTGGCAGTCGCACATCCCTATGATGATGAGTCACCGGGGATGATGGGAGAGGGGAACCAGGTGCAGAGGTTACCACTGGGGTCTGGGGAACGTAAGCAGCTGTGACAGCCACATTTGGAGGGGTGTATGCAGCCGTGACGACTGGAGGTGGAGTAATGTAATGGGGAGGTGCCATGTATGGAGAAGGTGGGGGCACTGGTGCCCCAGATGGAGGCCATCCATATCCCAAACCAGGAGGATAATAGCCTTGGTACGGCCAAGAGGTAGGAGGGGGAGGGGCAGTGTGTAACGGTCCCCTAGGATCCACACCCCGCCAGTGTGTGGGGGTTACCGAGGGGTTTGACCATGGCCCATAAGATGACCCCCGCATAAATTGCTGGTCATCATCAGTATCTTCACCATAACTAGAATAGTGTCCCATCGTCGGCATCCGACTGGACGACTTGAAATGTTTAGGAATGGCCGCAGGACGCCCAGGGGTGAAATGAACAGACCCCTGAGAATATTCCCTTGACCCCTTATTTAAGCTTTCAAGCTTAGGTGAGCACTGGCTGTCCAGTTCCGGAACCTGAGCAGAGGATATTTTGACTGATTCAGACATGCTAGCCTCAGGTATATTGGCCATAAGCCCCTCACCAAGGTCAGGGTTATCTTGAATCCCCAAGCCTTGTGCCATAATAAACATTGCCTCAGCCTGTTCTTCCAAGAGCATTTCTTTCTCCCCCTGTTCATCCGGATTGTCCGAGTCGTCCGGCGACCAAGCTACTGGGGACGTAACTACATTATCCCCCCAATCAGGGTTTGGAGAGAAGTCCAGAAACAAAGCTATATACTTAGGATTTGTCAATTTTGGAACATATTCCAAATTGTCTAACGTAATGTTTCCGTGTTTTTTACGGAAACGCCCAATTGCCTTCGCCCCCCTTTTCCCAACCCCTGGGATCGAGGCGTTGAGCCCGTCGATAGACTCAAAATTTATCTTCACTTTCTGCTTGGAAGCCTGAGCTATCTTAGCAGCCATGGTAACCACAGCGTAACACAATGAAATAATGAATAAAAATAGATTAGACAAGTAAGTGCAGCACTGAATCAGTGCCAAAGGCAGAAACTGCCACACCAAACAAACCAAAAGACTTACGTGTTAAAAGTAAGGGATGCCCTTGACGAGTTTCCAAACCGAAATTGGTCCAGATGTATACTGTATTGCAGATTGCAAAATGATGTAGAAATCTAGCACTCTGAAACAAAACAATTTAATTTATGAATCAGAATTTAGAATTTTTTTTTTTTTTTTTTTTAAATACCCAGGGGAAATTACTGTAACAGCCCTTCCGGTGTACGCTACCGGAGTTAATGGTAACTAGACTATCTAGGATTTGCCTAAAGCAAAGGAAAATTGTCCAATGAAGTTACTTAAGGTTAAATCGAACGTAATTGGAATGACAAAGAAACAGTGAGGGTTGACTTTTACTACAACCCCAATGAGCGACCTCTACAAAATGGCGGCACCGACCGGGGTCAGCGAAACGCCGTGATTCCCCAGTTTTCCGACAGTCCGCAGGCTGTCTAAACCGGGCTAGAAATTACAGAAATAACCCTTACTAATCCTACACAGGAATCCTGTTCAATAAAAACCTGGCCGAAGGGACAGTTCAAAGGCTTTCGCCTTCTACTACGTAACGGACAGGGACCTACTAGGGAATTTCCAGGCGAGATGTTCGCGATTACTTCTGACACCAATATAGCGAAAATACCCTTCGCTATGTTGGATGAACACTCCAATTAGAGGCAGGAGATGCTCCTGACTCTAATGGCAGAATAAACAATGCAAAGTGCAGCCTACTTACCAAGGATTAGCCTGGATTTTCACTGCTGTAATAGATATGGTAACAAACAATGGCGTCCAGAATCAGAAGAGATCGTTCACCCTTCGTCCTCCACTCTCATTTGCTGCGACGGTCACATGATGCCTGACTCGGCTACTGATTGGCTGAATAGCTCCTCAGATGACCTCTCACGACCTCTGTGACCTCCATTCCCACTACAATTTGCGCGTAAGCTTTTCGTGCTCCGCAATTGAATAATATTAAAACCCGTACCATCCCGTACTTGCATAAATATATTTATTTTTCAATAAATCTGTATTTATAGTCAAGGAGCAAAGCTGGCCCAAACATAAAACTTAACCAAGAAAACTGATTTTCTAAGTCCAAAAGGGGCCATAATTCTTGCAAAAAGCAGGATGGAGTTATGTTTCTTGATGTGCAGAGTCAGCTTATGATGGGGAACAAGTGTTGCAAGTTTCAAAGCAATAGCTTTGATAGTTTAGGAGAAAAGCTGACCTAAACATAAAACTTAACCAAGAAAACTGATTTTCTAAGTCCAAAAGGGGTAATAATTCTTGCAAAAAGCAGGATGGAGTTATGTTTCTTAATGTACAGGGTCAGCTTAAGATGGTGAACAAGTTTGCAAGTTTCAAAGCAATAGCTTTGATAGTTTAGGAGAAAAGTTGACCTAAACATAAAACTTAATAAAGAAATCTGATATTTTCTAAATCCAAAAGGGGCCATAAATCTTGCAAAAAGCAGGATGGAGTTATGTTTCTTGCTGTAAAGGGTCAGCTTATGATGGTGAACAAGTGTTGCAAGTTTCAAAGCAATAGCTTTGATAGTTTAGGTGAAAAGTTGACCTAAACATAAAACTTAACCAAGAAATCTGATATTTTCTAAGTCCAAAAGGGGCCATAAATCTTGCAAAAAGCAGGATGGAGTTATGTTTCTTGCTGTACAGGGTCAGCTTATAATGGTGGACAAGTGTTGCAAGTTTTAAAGCAATATCTTTTATAGTTTTGGAGAAAAGCTGACCTAAACATAAAACTTAACCAAGAAAACTGATTTTCTAAGTCCAAAAGGGGCAATAATTCTTGCAAAAAGCAGGATGGAGTTATGTTTCTTGATGTGCAGAGTCAGCTTATGATGATGAAAAAGTGTTGCATGTTTCAAAGCAATAGCTTTGATAGTTTAGGAGAAAAGCTGACCTAAACATAAAACTTAACCAGGCAACGCCGACGCCGACGCAGATCAATTGAAGACAATAACTCATCATTTTTTTCAAAAAATCAGATGAGCTAAAAAAGACTCTGAATGCAAAGTTCTTGAGGTAAAAGGTATGTACCATTCAGCACATTCAGGGTATCACTGGCAAAGGAAAGATGCATGAGACTTGGAGGTTTCTTGTCATTCTCCTTACTCAAAGCAGCTGCCATGGCATTTGTTGTATCATAGTTTATAAACATCTGCATCATATCTACACAACCTTGCATCACACAGCAATGTATTGGCATAAGGCCCTGGAAATATAGAAATATACAACTTTATTTTGCCTAATGTTCAACATTTTGTTCTAATATCTACCTGATTTAAGCAACCATCTGCTTTAAGCAGTCACTCCCCAGGAAAATTCTCTTGTACATGTACAGTGGCAGACATTCCACTAAGTCTTGTCCATTGGCAGATCTTCCCACTGCACAATGGTAGATTTTCTGTTTAACTGTGATTGATATTTCCTCTTCAATGTGCAGTAGTAAATAGTAAAGACTTTATTTAATGAGGCTACACATTTGTTTTCCCAATCTTCCATGCATAAATATTTCCCAAGTTGCAAGACCAGTATTTATGGTCAGCTTTAACAAAATGTTATCACAGAATATTGAAATCTGCGTGTATCTAAGTAAGACAATAATCACTTGCCCTCCTGTTTTGTTACATGGGGGATATTTTATTCTAACACGACCCAATTTGTTTTTCTATTGAACAAAGAAGGCTGAAACCTGTGTGTTTATTCAACAATTCATTTTTCTGACGTCACAATTATTACGTCATAGCCTAAGATGGCATTGCGGCATGCTGATAAAGAAATCAACAGAAATCAGGCACATAATTATTTGATAGATAACGTCAAGGACATACATAATAATCACTGATAATGTGTTAGAGTCTAAATAATAACTCGAGATCTCAAACACTGATTTGCTCATGAATAAAATCATTGTCATTTAGATGCGTATTATCTTCAAATCTAAACTTCCAACAATGATTTTATTCAATGACAAATCACTGTTTGTGATATATTACTTCTTAACTAATTACAGGTTTCTCAAAGCGTAAGTTTTTAGTTTACTGCCAAGTATGACAAATCTGAACTTACCTTGCTGTTTATGGTAACGCTAACATTCTTATTGAGTAACATTTGTATACACTTGATATCTGATGGCTTTCCGGTTTCACCATAACATTTGAGGTGCAGTGGGGTGTTACTTCCTGAATCTTCAGCATTTACATGTGCTCCAGCCTCAAGAAGAATCTGAAATATGAACAAAATGTAAATAAATAAGCCATGATGACCCAAAACTGCTCACCTTATTGTGCCTGTTTGACCCAGAATATAATTAATGGTATTCTTACTCCAGCATGTCCTAGATTTTATAAAGACAAACATTCTGACCAAGTTTCATATAGATCAGGTAAAAATAATTCCCTCTAAAGTGTTATAAAGTTTTTACTATCATTTGTCCTAGTATATAATACAGTAGCATTTGATAAATATTGGGATTTTTAAACAACCTGAAACAAAAGCCAAGTTTTAAACAGCTTTGAAATTCATCTGTTTTTAATATATCTTGGTTGCACAACCAAGACAGACAAAGGGAGATAATAATAATTTAATTTCTAATTAATTTTGGCAAAGTTAAAATATATAAAATATTGAACTAAAGCTTAAGACAGCTTTATTTATATCTATCTCAAATCAATCAATATTTTCTCAAATCGATCAATAATTTACAGTACTTGTAAGATCATATTTCCCTACTTCACAATGTAGATAATTTTGGAGGAGCACTGTCATAAATTAGGCCAGACTTTTTTTTATTACTTGGATTACAGAAATACAGTTATGTTCTATAAATAAAAGTAAAGGTCAAATCTGTATTTTATTTTTAACTTTTTTCACCACTCTTTAATTGCTTTAAGAAATAAAATGCACTATGAGAGGAAGCAATATAATTTTGGTGTCCTGCAACCCTGAATAAGCTTCTGTTATTTTATTTCAAAGCACACCATCACTGTGTGGCAATTTTAAACTATTTTACTAGTGTATTCATTACTTTCTACCAGTCTCGTCATTCAAAAAGGGTGTTAAACATTAAGTTTTTCAGTGACGGTTTTTGTGAAGGAAAGAGATGATTTTTGTTTAACAGTCAACATTAGCAGTAGGAATTACTAGACTGATAAGTAATTTGGAAAATACTGATGTATCAAATTCACTGACAAAGAGTCAACAAAATGAAAGAAGTTCTGGAGCACTAAAAACAAGAATGCAAAACTGTCACAATATATGCCCATCACGGCAAATTAATTTTGACTTTTTAAAATAATATATTATTCTACTTTAGCAACACTTTCAATCTTCCCAAGTTGATATATTCAAGGGGCTTAACTCTGGGGATACTTATCCAATCTCTGGTTATCTAACTTGGCCAGGGTTCAATAAAGGTTAAATTCTGCATTAATAAGGTTTAGTTCCATTTCGAGTAATTCAAGGGCTATAACTCTACAGCAACTAAGACTACCCTGCTGGTTATCAAACTTGGCAAAGATATTATACCCATAAACATTCTGATGAAATTTGGTGAACACTGGATAAGAACTGATGAAGTAATTAAACAGACACTGTCAAATTTCACAATTTTTAGAAATTCAAATGTAATAGCTCAAGAGTGACTGGGGCTATCCACTTGATTATTAAACTTGGCCAAGATATTCTGCCCATAAACATTCTGACTATATTTGGTAAACATTGGGTAAAATACTGAAGTTTATGAAAAAAACAACAACTCAGTTTTCGTAACTGAGTAATCTAAGGGTCATAACTCCAGATGATCCCATTAGGGTTATCAAACTTGGACAAGATATTACACCCATAAACATTGTAACAATGTTTGTTGAACATCAGATAAGAACTGCAAAAGTAAGAGGGTGGACAATATCAATTTTTGCAATTTTAAGAAATGCAAGGCCTATAACTTAAAAGTGACTGGGACTATTGAACTGACAAGATATTATGCCCATAAACATTCAAGTGGGGTGAACAATAGATAAGAATTACTCAAATTAAGAGAAGTAGACTGTTTTCACAATTTTGAGTAATTAAAGGATAATAACTCCGGCTGGTTTTCGAATTTGGTTGAGATACTATGCACATAAACATTCTGACCAAGTTTGGTGAACATAATGAGGAATGCTTGAAAAAAAGTGGAAAAGCAAACAACTTTTGTGAATGCCTGGCTATGTGTGTTCCAATAATATGTGAGAAACTTTTCATCTTTTTTTGTCAGCGCTAAGGTTTAATGGGTTTTATTTTTACTTCCTCCTCCAACAGTAAATTTTGAAAAAAATCTACAATATTCCAAAAATAAAAAAACTCCGGCCTTGGAAATTGGTATACAAAATTATATGAATTTGCAATATCTACATTTTTAAAATGGCTGTGTCTTGTTCTATTGGATTTTTTCATTTGATGTTTTGTGGATTTAATAAAAGCGATGGTAAGCCTAATAAATTTCCAGTAAAAAAAGTTGACTTTTATTCAAAACAATATATGTTTTAGAAGAAAACAAAAACTTATAATGGCAAAAAACTGAACAAGCTTTGGACAGTTCTAAATTCAAATATGTATATATATATTTTTGCTACCAGAGGCAGAGACCAATAAAATGGCCTGTGTATGTCCATACTGCCTTCTGTCAACCTACCAGTTTTCATGAAAAGATCTCTTCTACTTTGATCTGAAGCAGCAACAAACTGAAAGGTTCTCTATATTGCCCTCTATAACAAAGTAAGTTTCATGAAATATTTATCATACTCAGACACTTTGCCATATCTAAACTACTTGTTGCCAAAAATTTATACTGTCTTGAAATGAAATGGACCTGCATATCCTAAAATTGCTTTAAGCTGTAAAATGTGCTTGACATGAACAAAGCTCTAGTGTTTTTTAAAGTTATCTTAGAATCCACCTGACACACAGACTGATGGACATTAAAAATAAAATCAGGAGAATACTAGAGGTGACTACTGGATTTTTTTTATAACTATTGCAAATACTATCAATATTTCTGAAAGCACTATTGCAAAACTACTGTTATTGGTGAAAGCAGTACTGTAAGATGTGTTATAGATATTTCTAAAAGTGCTATTGCAATATGTACTATAAATATTACTGTTGCATTATTATTGATATTGCTGAATGTAGTACTGCAATATTTATTATTAATATTTCTGAAAGTACTATTGCAATATTTACAATAGAAAAATACTGGTATTTCTGAAATTGCAATATGTACTACTGATATATCTGAAAGTACTATTGCAACACTATTGGTTTTTCTGAAAGTAATACTGCAATATGTATTACTGGATTTGGGTGTGGGTGCGGCAGAGGAGAGGTGGGGATTGCCAAAGTTTGAAGTAGCCTACAAAGGCTTAGGGATGTCCATCACATGAAGAAATGATTTCAGATGAGCCTAGTATGGACATGGATTTCTGAGCAAAGTGTCACGGCTTTCAGGACAATTTCTATGTTATCTATCTTTATCAAAAATGAAATTAGGTTGGCATTTCACAGAACTGATATGTCTGTTCAATATTTAACTTCTACTTATTGTTATATCTTGTTATTATAATGCAACTGCCTAAAATGACTATCACTGAACAGATTATGTTAACAGCAAAATAAACCTAATGCCATTTTGTTTCTCATTTGTCATGGATTTCATGATGATCAGTGTTTCCATGTCACAGATTTCAGTATGACTACTACTCAGAGCAGAATTTTTAATGAACTGTGATAACTGTTGGTCATGTGGCCATAGAAACAACCTACCGTCAACACTGACTTATTGTACAATAGCTTCCAGAGAAGGCGTATACTATTTTTTTAGTTGATGATCAGTAAAGAGAGAGTAACCTTTCATTGGCACCACATCATCATTAATGTCAAATTATGATTCAATGCTGAAGTTATGCTCCAGAAAAGGAGGTATTTTTCCAGTTTATCTGAAAAAATCTTCAAATAAAATTCTTTGTAGTATATGTAGTTACAAAGTAACACAAGTACATAATGGGGAGATACATTAATAGGAAATAGAGTTATTACAGACCTTTGCAGTTCGTTGAATTGCCTACCGTTAGTAATTCAAGTTCCTTGAAATTCAACGCAGTAGTTGCATATATAAGTAGCTGTTTTAAAAACAATGTAGGCCAAGTACAAAATTCGATCACTGTTTTCCTATATTGACACATCGAAATTGAAAATTCGAGTAACTTGCCTGCTCTGAACAAAGATGATACAAAATGACTGCAAACAAATGGATTTTAGAAGTTTACCTCATAAATACTGAAATGGATGCGGCCACGCTTTGCATAGATCATCTCGACTTGCTCACAAAGATTTGTCATGAAACACCGAAACACTTCTGACTGGCTGAGACCTTTTAACCCGTAATGTAAACAAACTACAAATATCAATGAAATGTGCTAAATGTTTAACCAAGGAAGTATGATAGACCTTTGGTAGGACTACTAAGCAATGGTACAAACTACTAAGCAATGATACAATACAGCTAAAAACATAATGTTACAGTCTGATACATTGCCCTATCATATACAAATAATTATGTGAAAAGGAACCATTTTTTACACGAGCATGCTCAGAGTACTCAGGGTCCTCAAGAGTACAGACTTTGTTACTGTAACAATACTTTTCTGGTAAACAAAAACATAACCTAGTAAATAAATGGCACTGTCAGTGAAATGTAATTATAACCTAATCTTTATATTTGCATTATTACCAGAAGCCAAAGGGTGAAGATGGTGAATTTTGTCCAACAAAAATTTTAACTGTGTAATAATATTTCACTTACAAACAATACTGGTTGGGGAAACAACCTCAACACTATGAATCACAGGTTTGGCAATATTTTACTCATCTGAGTAAATATTTCAAAGTTCTGCACATCAAAATAAACTTATGCTTGTAGCTTTTCAAGTGACGCTGCTGAAGTTCTATTAAGTGCATAATTAAGCGGTCCAGACAAGGGTTCCTAAAATTCATCTTTTGCATGATAGGATTAGATAAAATCCACAATTTTTTTTTTTGAATTTCAAGTCATTACTGGTACTATTTAATAATCTGTTGTCAGTGGGTCTATGTTTATCTGAACCATTTAATTAATGTATTTACTCATGTCAGCATAGCTATTGACACGCTAACACTTGGTCAGGTAACTTTGTTAAAAGGGGAAACAACAGCAAATCGCTAGTTGAATTTCAAAGGTATCTCTGATGTCTTCACTTGTTACTTACCATTCTATATTTGATGAGTGCTTGCCCAATTGGAAGTAAATTTATTTTAGAAATCCCTAGGTGCCCTCACAAGACAACCATTTGTGTATGCTCAAGTGATTTTTTTGAAAACAAACATTTTGTGATGTTTACATTACTTATTCTGACACCCAAAACAATAGGTGATACCTATTGACTATAGACAAACATCCACAGAAGTTTGACAGCAAAAGGCCCAAGTGTTATAAAATATTGGTTAGCAATTAAATGTTCTACTGGGACTAGAAAACCACTATAGCCCCTGTTCTTTGAAGAGGTCATGAAAACACAGTATGTTTTAATTAGAACATATGCAATGAAATCCCACAAACCTGCTGTCGAATATCTCTTTCTAAGTGTCGTGAGTATATTACGTAATGTCTAAAAATATATATACAAGCAAAACCATCGTAAAAAAATATTCGTATACTTTTCAAATTACACTATAGACAATTGAGCATGATAATCAATATATAATAATCAATGTATAAACCACTTAACATTATCTATCATAAACACTAATCAGCAGAAAACAATAAAGCAATCAAAATTCAAATACGAAACTTTAAAAATCAGCTTAGTTCGAACACGCGTTCTAAACCTTGGCTTGCGTTCTTGTAAAAAGTGTTTAAAAGTTAAATTAAGCAGGTAAACCATAGTTTAAAGCAGAAAGAGATAATTATATTTATTTTTGTAAAATGTATAGCTATGTGATAACCTTGCAAAGGACACTGATCAAGACATTATAAAGAATAAGAGGGGTCTTCATAATTAACATCTTCAGTTGATCTAAATCAAATAGTTCTCAATTTTGGGATAACACGTTTTTTTGTGTAATAACATCTGCAGAATCCTGAGGGATTGGTTGGTGCCTAGGCCCAGTAGGGCGAGGGTACTAACGTATCCCCAGGGATTCTGAAGACGTAAAAAACAATAAATGAATAAACTATCCCTCAACGTCATTAAATTTCCATGAAATGAATACGAGTGTCTGAGTTCTTTTTTCACGCTGACGTCACTTCCTTTGAATTATCTGTTTTGGGGCTGTTATACATTTATGCTTTGCCACAGAACACGCATATATGAAAAGGTGTTCTAACAGCATGTGAGCTCGAGAATCTCTCTGTTAACATATGTTTCCTCTTCTGTTAAAACACCCCTGAAAAGTGACAAGAACAGCAGTTATATGCTAGAATTACAATGTATCTTTTAAATATGAAAACAGTATAGATTTTCTTTTCAATGGTTATAAATCAGAATGTATACAGTATGCTGAAATTACATGCAGAATCTAACAATTACTTACACTTTTCCTACATAGAATGCCAGACATCATTGCACCGGAAGATTTTATGACTTCTTGTATTGAAGAAATGGAATGCCCTGTATGTGAAAGGATAGTGAAGGAAGAGGTTATACAGACCAAACATGGCCACAGATTCTGCAGGAGCTGCCTGATGAGTCCCCATGGGTAGACCAACATACTTATTTTTGCTTTCACTTCATTCAATGGCATTTTTACACATTTCTTGACATGATTTAATCTGTTAAAGACCATGCAACACGTCAAAGATTATAGACTGGCAGGTTTTCGCCATAGTGGATAGCTTGGACCATTACAGACTCTTCATACATTGAAAATTATATTACATTTAATGGGCTGTTAAAAGAATCACAAGACTGTTTAGACATACTAAATTGAAAATGTCCGTATTTGAAATGATCAAATGTATGACCACTGAAAAACAAGGCCAAATATCCAACAGGGAAAGCAACCTTCCAAAACATAGCCTCCTAAAACCGCAACCCACAGCATGCTGATGTTCACATGACAGACACATACGCGGGATGTTCGAAATGAATTGCTTATTTCTATCTGGAGACTTCAAATTTCAAGTCAGCCCAAAAGGGCTCATTTCATGCCCTCGAAGTACTCCCCGTGGCTAGAAATACAAAGTTTCAGCCGATGTATCCACTTCTTGAAGGTGTCATGGTACGCTGATTTGGGCACAGTAATAAGGTACTGATGAATGGCAGATCCAAGTGCCTGTCGGGACTGGTATTTCCGCCCAGCAAGGAATGATTTCAATTTCGGAAACAAAAAGAAATCACATGGGGCAAGGTCTGGGAAATACGGGGGGTGAGGCAAAACAGTTACTTTTTCTTTCTTCAAAAACGCCGTAACTATTGCGGAGGTATGAGTGGGGGCATTGTCATGTAGAAGACGGACATGTTTAAAACCAGTGGCAGGGCGTCGTTTCTGATAATACTTTTTCAGTTTCTTCAGTACTACGTCTTTGTAGTACTTTCCAGTGATGCTTTTGCCCTTTTTCACCGGCACTTTTATTGCGACTCCTTCACCAGAGAAGAAGATTGCATACAAAAAAAAAAAAACAAAGACAAATATCAAACAGGGAATGCCACGTACCAAACACGCAGGCTCCCCAAAACGAAACCCACAGCACGCAGACACGTACACCACAAGCACACACACACACATACACATACACGCGCACACACACAAAGCCAACACATAAGGACAAAACGAACAAACAAAGGAACACAGTGGGGCACCGCCTTGGAACGGTCAGTGGCAAAAACACCACTGGGGAGCTTAAACCGGTTTATGGTGCGCACCCAACCTCACTCTTACCCCCACCATGTTCCAAAAACACGGGACAGTGTAAATAAAAGTTATCCCCTCCAGGTGAATCTCTAACACACGTAATGGAAACAAAAAGGCATGGCATGTAAAACACAAAAATGCTCGTGTATAAATATATAAAAAGCAAACCTTTAGAACCAAAAACGTATGTACTCAATGCCTTTGCAGAAGACAGAGCAACAAGAGAAACACCCTTAAGGTCCCGACGAAACTGGCCAGAAGACAGATATCAAAACAGTTCAGTCCTGGTAGGATTTAAAAACTGCTCATCATAGAGTCCTCCCCCTCTTCTGTCAGACACAATCAAAGAGGGAAGCGTAGTGTCCAACTGTAAACGGGTTGAACACTAAACATGCGGTATGTCTCAAAACAGTTGGGTCGTAACCTCTTTTTATAAAACGTTTTATAATTTTACCAAATACATTTGGAAAATTACCATGACCCAAGACTTACGAAGTTTGTAAACCACATCCCCATAAAAAACGGGTTTAGAAATACCTTCTCGCAGAAGTGTCTTTAAATTACTATTGAATTTTAAAACTAAATCAGAATTACGATAGTAAAATTTAGCAAAATATTTACGCAATTTGTAATAACGGTAGCCTTGCTGAAGAAGTTTACTTGTAATATATTGATTACGTTCATTGAAATGTTTGACATGACTACACGCTCTAGCAAACCGAATTAATTGAGAAATATATACCCCATAAGATGTAGCCTGAGGTACATCCCCATCCAAATGGGGACAATTTACAATACTAAAATTAAAATCATCTCTCTTGTCATAAATTTTGGTATGTATAATATTGTCATAAATAGAGAGATGTAAATCTAAAAATGAAGCATCAGTATCCGAATTGTTAGTTTTAATTAACTGAAGCTCCCTAGGATAAATAGTACCCACCAATTGACCAAAAAACGGATTATCCATATTAAGAATATCATCCAAATAGCGTGATGTATTATTAAATGCAGTTATAATATCTGCCTGCGTATCTGGAGAAAGGCTCAACATAAAGTCTCTTTCATAACAATATAAAAACAAATCTGCGACAAGGGGTGCACAATTTGTTCCCATGGGAATACCAACTACTTAAACCTTCTTTGCACTCAAAGAACGTTTGGCAATTATTGGGCGTTTGCTGTGTTTAGTGGCCCAGATCTTATTGCTAACCTTTCTGACGGGCTCAAAATAATGGACCCAGGTTTCATCACCTGTGACGACATTGGCAAACTGCTTTTTGTCATATTTTGGAAACATTTGAAGCAGCTTTTTGGCCACTTTAACCCGTTGCCTCTTTTGCTCATCAGTCAACAGATGTGGCACCCATCTAGCAGAAATCTTTCTGACTTTCAAATGCTTCTTCAAAATAAGGTGAACTGTTGATAGTGATATGCCTACCTTTCGTGCAATATCACAAACTGTAAATCTGGCATCTCCTTCAATGATTTCCTTTATTTTGGAAACGATTTCTTTAAGAGATGCAGATTTTGGCCTACCTGATTTCGGTGCATTTTTGATGGACTCTACACCAGACTCAAATTTCTTTTTCCACCGCCGAACTGTGTCATAAGACACACAAGAAGGTCCGTAAGCAGTAGAAAGTTCAGTCATCAGCTGCTTCAAAGAACAACCAAGTTTTGAGCGAGCTTTGATGTAAGCCCATATTTCATCTTTCTTGTCGACGCTTCTACCAACCATTTTTACTACAGTGGTCAATGATTGCGTGTATTCAAATGGCAAATTTTATGTCTTACACTTAGTCTAACATGTACATTTATACACCGTTGTGTAGGTATTGAATAACCCTATACAGGTAGGTATTGGTTTTTATCGTGCCCCACGTGGATATCGAGCTAGAGGACAATAAGCAATTCATATCGAACACTCCTCATACACACACACAAAGCAAACACACAAGGACAAAATGAAAAAAGAATATAGGAACACATCTGGGCACTGCCTTTAATTGAATGGTCAGTTGGAAATACACAGCTGGGGAGCTTAAACAGATTTATGGTGCACCTGATCTAACTCTTACCTTCACCATGTTCGAAAGTCACAGGACAGTGTAAATAAAAGTTATCCCCACCAACTGAAGTCCTGTACAATTGAAGGATTCTAACTAACCCTTTTTGTGGTCAGTTAAACAAAAAAGGAAGTCAAGCATTGTGTATTCTGCGATGAACAACAGTTGACATGCAGACCTGTGAGAGAACATTATGATGTCAATCCTGACGTCAGACCCATGACATCTGGTTTATTACTACTCGGATGAATAAGTTCAGCATAATTTTTATAAATCATGTTTTAATAAACATGTTAGAATGAAAATAACCAAATTATATAATGCCTTCTTGTTGTTTATCACATGATTGGTCTTGAATCTTCATTCAGATGCTTGGATATCTAACCACTTGTGGATCGATTCCTGCATATCTCAACTAGAAATGATTAACAATGCAAAGGCATTTATTGTTGAATAAATTAACTACATGTACTAGAGTAAAAAAATTTAATACCGGACCCCAAGGTTATTGCGACAATGTTCAAATGCTGTAAATCAACTTTTTAGTGATCTCCTTTGCATGTGTCAACAAAAATAGTGAAAGCAAATTCTAAAACTGACTTAAATGAAGTGGTTAGATTTAATGCCATACTTGAATATTAGAATTCAAAGAACTTTGTACCGCTTAAATATTTAGAACCAGAAATGTGGAAATTCTACAAAAACCAGGTGTTCAAACTTTGCATCACACCATCATGTTCTGTTTAAAGAGTTCTGTTATACATAACTGACTGCATCCAGTTACACTATTCAGAAGTACAGATACAACAAACATAAATGTATCATTGCTATATGTCATTCCTGACTTAATTCATTACTTTGACCTTGATGCTATGGCATCTTACTGATTCTGATTGAGTACAACACTAGATGTTTGTACATAGAGCACTGGCGACCTCGCTTCCTGTCATTGTGCATGGTTTTATGACTGGGTGGAATATCTTTTAAGGTGCAACATACACTTTTCAGCACTTTATGTGTATTTTTCACTAAGTCAAGGACTACAACTCTGGTCTTGCACAGTGAAATTCAAAATTCTAACACGACCCGATTCATTTTCCTATTAAACAAAGAAGGTTGGAAACAGTGAATTATTAAACAACAATTCACTGTTCTGACGTCACAATTACACACTGGCCATAGCTTTATCAGATCAAGTGGTTCCAACGTTGTTTGAGCGGTGAATTTTACGCCGATCAAATGGAGAAATATGGCCGATACTACAAATTTCCGGTATTGTAAGTATGATTTAAAGGAATTTCTATCCGTTAAATAACGAATCAAATGAAAACGATGAGTGCACCTGGAGCACAAATGTGTCTATGTTTTAGCACATATGTCCGTTTAGCTGAGATTTGTGCCGTTTATTCAAACACTTCTGTACAGTCCGGCGGGGGAAGGAGATTTTTGACAGTTTTTGACAATATCGCCTCAAATATAGTGTTAAACGGGAACAAGTAGCCGTTCAAACACTTTTTATGTAAAGGGCTACCTCTTAAAACAAAGAGAGTGTATTTTCATAGAATTATTCAGCGTTGTTTCTGAAAAATCGGCCGAAAACCTAATGCAACGCCGTTTCGAGTGGGCCGCTATGCAACGCAATCAAGTGGATACCGTTCTGTGTCTTACTTGCGAAGTCTTATCCGTCCTAAAAACAGTCATTAAAGCCTAACAATGAATAAATTTAGAGAGTTTTATATCATTATAATGATCCCGCCATTTCTAATATATGGTACTTTTACATTTTATGTTAGCTTAACATTTAACATATTTTTGTGGACATTGTCAAAGAACATCAACACAAAAACATAAAGCAAGGATGAACATCGAACAATATCATTAAGTAAATAATAGTAATAGTTCGTAAAAACAAGACCCAGTTCACGGATTTTTTTCTCCCCCACGAATGGTACTGAACAGCATACCGAAATCGGGTCGACTCTTTAAATCAGTATAGTTACAGTTGGTTACCTTTTAGTCCCTTAAAACCAATACATTGCGATTTCATTACTGATTTGTTGTGCATTTAAGCTGTTCATACGAATAAATAAAATTTGGTCCATGATAAAAGTATTGATCAGTTGTTTGTATAATATTTCATTCATATTGCTGGTGTAGCGTTCATTTATTTTCAGAGAGATAAATCACAGAGAACGTTAAAATTGGCCAGGGAAAAGACAATATTTTATTTGTCCTCCATAAAACAGAAACGACGTAATAAACCTCTATGGTCGCCGTTCAAAAATGAAAATAGAAATGAAATACAAACACCAATGAAAGAAAAAAACGGACCAGCAATACTAATAGAGACGTGTCATCAAACAAAAGATTAAGAGCGTTTTCCCCATGTCCTCAAAGTGAATACATCCCTCTCCCACCCCCCCCCCCCCCCCACCCACAAAAAAACGGAAAAGACTGCTAACTCAAACTTCAAACACCAAAATATCAAGAAAAAAAACCTGTTTACAATAAGGTATTAAAAGAGAGAGTTTTATGTGATGAAATGTGTGAAGAATTAACAGAGGAAGAGACAGATATTTAGACATTGCAAGCGACAAGGCTATCCTGAGACAACTTTCTGAAGCAAAAGATACAGTATTTTACAATATTTTAACTCTTATCAAATCGAATATTAAAGTACCCTTTGACAAACATCGCCGATCTTCTTTGGTTAGAGACAGTTAAATAGTAAAACTGCGGCACATCTCTATTAGTATTGCTGGTCCGTTTATTTTCTTTTATTGGTGTTTGTATTTCATTTCTATTTTCATTTTTGAACGGCGACCACAGAGGTTTATTACGTCGTTTCTGTTTTATGGAGGACAAATAAAATATTGTCTTTTCCCTGGCCAATTTTAACGTTCTCTGTGATTTATCTCTCTGAAAATAAATGAACGCTACCACAGGAATATGAATGAAAATATGTACAAACAACTGATCAATACTTTTATCATGGACCGAATTTTATTTATTTTTTATGAACAGCTCGAATGCACAACAAATCAGTAATGAAATCGCAATGTATTGGTTTTAAGGGACTAAAAGGTAACCAACTGTAACTGTACTGATTTAAAGAGACAACCCGATTTTGGTATGCTGTTCAGTAACATTCGTGGAGGAGATAAATATCCGTGAACTGGTTCTTGATTTACGAACTATCACTATTATTTACTTAATGATATTGTTCGATGTTCATCCTTGCTTTATGTTTTTGTGTTGATGTTTTTTGACAATGTCCACAAAAATATGTTAAATGTTAAGTGAGCATAAAAATGTAAAATGAAATGGCGGGATCATTATAATGATATAAAACTCTCTAAATGTATTCATTGTTACGCTTTAATGACTGCTTTTAGGACGAATAAGACTTCGCAAGTAAGACACAGAACGGTATCCACTTGATTGCGTTGCATAGCGACCCACTCGAAACGGCGTTGCATTATGTTTTCGGCCGATTTTTCACAAATAACCCTGATTTATTCTGTGAAAATACACACGCTTTGTTTTAAGAGGTAGCCCTTTACATAAAAAGTGTTTGAACGGTTACTTGTTCCTGATTAACACTGTATTTGATGCGACATTGTCAAAAACTGTCAAAAATCTCCTTCCCCCGCCGGACTGTACAGAAGTGTTTGAATAAACGGCACAAATCTCAGCTAAACGGACATATGTGCTAAAACATAGACACATTTGCGCTCCAGGTGCACCCATCGTTTTCATTTGATTCGTTATTTAACGGGTAGAAATTCCTTTAAATCATACTTACAATACCGGAAATTTGTAGTATCGGCCATATTTCTCCATCTGATCGGCGTAAAATTCACCGCTCAAACAACGTTGGAACCACTTGATCTGATAAAGCTATGGCCAGTGTGAATTATTACGTCATAGCGTCAAGCGGCGCGCTGGAAAAGAACCCAATTGAAAACGGGCAAATATCTCATGCATGCCGACAAGGATGTACTTTAAAGTCCTTAATAACGTGTTAGATCGGAAAAATATATCTCATTTAGTGATTTGCTCTTGAATGAATCACTGTCGTTCAGATGCGTAGCATTATATCACTCGGGCTGTGCCCTCGTGATATAATTCCTTCGCATCTGAACTCCAAACAGTGATTTATTCAGCAACAAATCACCGATGAGATATATTGTTTCTTAACTAAACTCAGGTGCATAAATTCACATGCTGAATAATATTTCTACATGGTTTCATGGCTCTGTCAAATATTTTCTAAGATATATGCAACACACACTTTAAAGCAATTTACGGTATGTGTATTTTTCACTAATAGTCAAGGACCATAACTCTGGTCTGGCTGTGTGAATCCTAAACTGAACACTAGGTGCACAATAATTATTGCACATGCTATATAACCATCCTCTAATGTTTTATTCTTTTTAGCCATGTAAAAGAATTTTAGCTACATAAATGAAAGAGAATGAATAGAATTACTGTTATCTATTGTTTTCCTAGCCATACACTTCCTTATATCTTAGCTCACTGTGAGTTTTACAACACAAATGAAATATTTTCTGTAAAATAAAAAAACAATCCCTCATTTTAACCATTATTTCAGGTCAGGATCCTCCTGCGGATTGTGCATTAATGACGGCATTCCTATCGAGAGTAACTGTTACCGACTAGTAAGTTACATTATTATATATAGTAGTCGCAACTTGACCGCGATGGTTGACCTTAGGCTGATGATTCATATTGATTATATCATTATAGAAATCAAGGGTGCTTAGGGTAGCAGTGTATATTTATATGGAATTAGTTTGTATACAGTGCAACTTATCAAAGTATAAATACTTACATTTGATCAGTTAAAACTTTCCAATACACTAATTTATATTTACACAAATTTATATTTCATTTTTTTTTTACGTACACTCCTTTTCAATAATAGGTTGTGCCTTATTATGTATTATGATGCAAAGGTCAACCGTTGGGTCAAGTTGCATCCACTATACGAGAGTTTCAAAAATGGAGAGGAGGGTGAGGGGGAAGGGAATGACAGTCATATGAACAACGAAAACAAAACTAGAACTGTGTTCATAGGATACTGGTGCCCCCACTTTCTGTCACAATATGGTCAAATGATACAGTGCAACCTCTGTACAGCAACACCCTTTGGGAGACTCAGATATTGACCTCTGTTGAGAGGTTGTTGCTCTATAGAGGTTAAATTAATAGTAAATTTCTGCTTTGGAAAATTTTTATGATGCTGTTGTGTAGAGGTTTTTGCTGTAGAGAGGGCCGCTCTGTATAGTACAGGTTGCACTGTACTTGTTGACAATGCAAGACTAAGTAAACTATTGTATTACCTTGCTTTGCAGTGTGAAACTTTGGGGATGTATATGGACACACAAGATCAAAGAGTAAAGAAATATATATTTTATATAATTAGGGGAAGTAGGATGGAGAGTGGGGGTAAATCCCAAATGACTCCATATCATTACTTTTGAGAACTTTTAGTCTCCCTTAATGCAAGTTTTTACTATGTCATGGGCCATAATTCTGTTCTGAGTAAAATCTAAAACAAACCCCCAGCTGAACAACTTCACATGCTTTATAACCATCTTATAAGGTTTCACGACTTCAGGTCAAATACTGTTTGTGCTTTGAGCTAGGGGTCTTGGAATTGCACATGGCGCATTGTCTCATTATGGGGAACATTTGTGTCAAGCAATTTTAGTTCACTTTCAAAGACCAGACTTATGGCCCTTGACAATCATAAACAAGAGGGCCATGAAGGCCCTATATTGCTCACCTGACCTACTGACCTAAAGATCATCAAGATAGTTTCATTAGGATATGGTCATAAATGTGGCCTCTAAAGTGTTAACTAACTTTTCATTTGATTTGACCTGGTGACCTAGTTTTTGACCCCATATGACCAAGATTCGAACTTGACCTAAAGATCATCAAGATTAACATTCTGACTAAGTTTCATAAAGATACAGTCATAAATGTGGATCAAAGCTTTTCCTTTGATTTGACCCGGTGACCTAGTTTTTGACCCCACATGACCCAG